>NW_024870054.1:51316-153502 GCF_013358625.1 Macadamia integrifolia
GAGAAACAATAGGAAGATTCCAAGCATACAGGTTTAAATAAGTCTGTTTGTTTTTCCTTGTTTGAGTGTCTGCTGATGGCAATGCCGAAGGTGGTACTCGAATGAGGTTTTGGCGTTTTCCTCTCTCCCCTGCTGATGGCTTTGCCGAAGGTGGGTGGAGTTGGGCAAGGTGTTTCACCAAATATTTGTATCCGTCTAGGAATGCCTAGACGTTAAACCTGTATTCTATTTTTTTTTTTTTTCCCTTTTTAATACATATACTTGCAGACTTTTAGCAAAAAGAAAGATCCCAAGCAAAGGCAAGGTGCCTATCTCTTATATAATCTGGGCGCATAACACATTTGTGAAGAATTTTATTTCTAATCTCAAAGGTAATGAATGGTGTCCTAAATTTTCTCATTTGAGCACAAAGAGGAAGACCAACTTCTTTTATTTCTTTTCCTACCAAATATGATGAATTACTACGCTAAAAGCCAACTTACCAAAGGGGTCACAAGAAGATTTATCAAAAATTTTTAAGATCGACCTCCATATCCATCAAAATGAAGGATTACTCTAGGAAAAAGCCAACATTTTCTTAGAATAACACCCCATATCAACTTGGAAAAGTGATAGGTGAAAAAGATGGTCCACAATTTAAGAAAGTTCCAACAGAGACAATAATTAGGAATGGATAGATTTCTTTAATGGAGAAACACCTAAGTGGGGAGAAAGTTGGTCATAACTCTTCAAATAGAAAAACAATACTTTGGGATGGAAGAACTAAACCAAACAATCCTAAACCAAATAACAACAGGATCTAGATTTCACCAAATTCTAAGGAGAAGAAAAGGAATTTTTTAAAGAGTTGATAACACATTGGACCAAATACTCACTACCTAGCCTTTAGGCATGGGTGAATACTAGGAAGCTTACTCCAAACCTCAAAGAGAGAAAGGGAATTTTCAAGACTAGGAATCAAAACACCATCCCTCAAAATTGTAGATACCTTAGCTAGCCTATCTAAACTAGCATCATATATAATTATGTCACACTATTGAGAGATTATTGAAATAACCTAGAGTAGGAGTGAATAGGCTATACTAGTAGGTTTTAAAAATTCTTTGGTTTAAAGTTCCCAAGTGTGATTGCAAATAAGAAATGTGGAATATGAAAAGTAAGGACAATCATACAACACAGGGATTTATAGTGGCTCAACTCAATGCGAGTCTAGTCTACTCCCTACAAGTTCCACTTGTAAGGTATTCTACTAGCTCTTCTCTTTCAGTACAGTAGATAGGGGGAAAAACCTATACAAACTCTTTTAAGGATAAGAGGATTCTTACAATCTCTTTTACAAGTAGTAAGGGACCTAACAATCTCTTTTATAGGTAGAGAGGGACTTTACAACTCTTTTGAGGATAAGAGGATCTTACTCATCAACCTAATTACAGTCTAGACTGATGTGTATTAACAACCATCAATACTAGAGTTACTCTAACTCTTGGACAAACACAAAACAATAGTGGAATAAAGTTAGAGTTACCTCTTTGTGTGGTGCAAGAATGATATGCAAATAAGAATGTAATGCACCTTAATATTCTTCAATAAGCTTGCTAGAGCAATGATAAGGCTGAAGACTTTGAGAAGAACCTTGAACCTCACTTGTATAGATAGTGTAGAACAAGAGCTCAAGGGAAGTATGCAGTATGTCTCACTTCAAATGCTTTAGGAATGATTCGTCAATGATTAAAAGCAATCATTAATTAATTAATAGCATTAGATGTATTTATAGGTGAGATTAGGGAACAAAATTAGGCAATAAATCTCACTCAAATGGTCATTTTTTAGGTGTACCGGTCACCCTCCATGGTTGTTGGTTGACCGCCCAAAAGATCCGTTAGAAAATAGTTGTTAAAAATAATCATTGCAAGGCGATTCACCCAATCCGATCACAGTCGACCGGCTGCATCAACCGGAAGGTGTTCGGTCAACCAGCTAGAGCCAATTGATGCCGCCACCCTTCGGCTAGACTACCTTCTTCAGGTTTGGTTTGGTGGGTTTTGACTGCCAGTGTCAAGTAGCGATAACTTGGTCATACTAACTCCGAGGTCTGATTCTAAGTCCATTGGTTTCATAACTCGAAACTCTACAAGTTTCACAAAGAGACCATCAGTTGATACAAAAAGCCCAAAATTCCCTTGAACATGACAAGTTGACAAGTGATGTTTTCAATGCCAATAAAGAGATTTCTTAAAGCCAGCATGTTTCTTATCACTACGGGTCTTGGTATTTACTAAAATGGCATGTCCTAAAGTCATTCTAAGTAATGTAAATGCCTATATGATACATGATACGTGTGTATGTGTGTGTGTATACAATTACAAATAAATTTCTAGACAACTTGCACTAGATCTTCACTCTTCTTTATAGCAAGCTTTCTAGGCCTAATGACTTCATTTCTTCAAGAGTCTTCTAGAGTCAAGGTCGTCTTGACCTGAGATCTTGAGCTTTTCTTCTTCATGTTTAACCATATAGTGCTTGACTTGTCCCACGCTTGACTTCTCTAAGCTTGAGTTCTCCAGGCTTGATTTTTTACTTGTTAAACATTTCTTAAGAGTATATTGTTAATTTAGTACATTTGTTATCAATACCACTTTAGGTACATTAGGAGTGTGGACATATCCTCAACATAACACACCATTACGATGTCAATTACTAAGCTAAAGGAAGGTGATAGAACCATCATCTATAGAAAACTAGATATACTCGGATAATAGATTCCTAAAATTCAGAATTGTCCTACAAGCCCAAAAAGCATCCAATGGGCAATGGGCAATGGGCAGTCCAGATTGATTTAGATCATGAGATATCTAGAATAACTCCAATTAACTTAAATTATCTTGTTTTTAAATGCATTATTTCCATATAAGCTTGATTATTCTAGTATTGTTGGATTCCTCCTCTATGAAGACTTGAATCTCCCTCTTTTTTCAGAAGATAAATCTTAACCTAATTTATGGGATGTAGGAATTTAGAATCGTCATCACCTTTTCAAAAAAAAGATGACATAAAAGATTCAATCTTTAAAGAGATAGAAGCTAGATAATTCTTACTTTGATTGTACTTAACCAATACTGAATGGATGACTTTGCTAACTGCAAAAACACCAATGAAATTTAAAATTTAATCTAACATTATCAAAAGAATTGGGAAATATGTTATACATGTTTGTTTACAATCGTCTCTTTTCTTGGGAATGAGCTCTCCAAGCTATTTTCCTAGAAAGGAATTTCCAATGTATCTCATGTATCTCTAATATGAGAATTTAGGCTTCTAGACCCCAAGGAATCTTTCTTTCATGAAAGATAGAGATTGATGGTCGAACCAGTCCAAGTGTTCAAGGAAGGAATCAAATCATGGTTTTCATTTGAGCCACTTGGCTTGGTTATGTTAGTAGTTTAGGGGGGTGGGGACCTTAGTTTTGTTGATGTTCAAGGTTTAAGTATCCAGACAAAATTCAAGGGAAAGGTCAGTGACTTCATTGACAATTTTAAATGGAAATTGCCAAATGTTATCTCCCCTTTGCTGCATGATATTTTTGAGAAAATTCGAACCATTAAAATTCCATCTTATCCCTGTGAAGATATGTGCCTGTGGAGTCTATCATCTGATGGGATTTTCAATTCTAATTCTGCCTGGGAAGATATTAGGATTCGTTACCCGAAAGTGCCATTTTTCTCTTTGATTTGGGGTAAAAAGATGCAACCCAGGGTGTCTATCTTTGGTTGGAGAATGGTGCACGACAAGCTTCCTACAGATGACGCTATTCAAAAGAGGGGCATAGTCCTTGTCTCTAAATGCAGCTTATGTGGAATGGAGGTTGAGACATCGTCTCATATTTTCCTTCAATGCTCCTACTCCGAAGAAATATGGCTCTTTTTTTGTGGATGCTTCAATGTGCAATGGCAGCCTGCTGGAACCATGGCCGATTTCCTCACATGGTGGAGAAGAAAACAGAAATCAGTTTGCTGCAAAGAGGCATGGATCATGGGGTTACTAACAGTGGCTGATCACATTTGGCGCGAAAGAAATATAAGAAGGCATGATGGCAAGGAACGACTGGCAAGATACCTGAAGCAGATGATTCTAGAGGATATTCAGTTTGCTAAGCCAAGCACTAAAGGTGAAGTCAAGACAATGTCCGATCTCATTTGCTGCAGGAAGCTTGGTATTCCGATTCAGCGATCTCCACCAAAAGCAATTTTAGAGGTTTTCTGGTGTAGACCCGAGGCAAATTGGATTAAATTGAATTTTGATGGAAGCTCAAGGGGGAACCCAGGTCGTGCAGGTGCAGGAGGAATTTTTCGTGATCACAGGGGAGGCGTTCTTGGATCCTACAAAATTTTTATGGGTGTCTCGGGAGTCTTCGAAGCTGAAATCGAAGGCCTAATGGTGGGGCTGATGCGTGCTAGGGAGATGGGCATTCCATGTCTGTGGGTAGAGACGGATTCTAGTGCTGTTGCAATCTCTATCCAGCAAAATTCTAGTGCTGTTGCAATCTCTATCCAGCAAAATAAAATTCCATGGTTTGCGTTACAGAGATGGATATTCCTCCAGCCATATTTGGAGAGTATAACATGGAAAATAACTCACAACTTCAGAGAAGCGAACTCAATTGCCGACTACCTGGCTAGAGATGCGGCGAAGACAGGGATATCAGCCATAAATGTTGACTTTCCTGCCAACATTAAGGATTTCATCAGAAGAGATGCTGATGGCAGACCAAACTATAGATTTGATTAGTGGGATTCTCTTTCCCCTGCTGATGGCAATGCCGAAGGTGGGGGTCAGGGAATCGATTTTAATTTTGATCCACTCTATTTTCTCAGTTTGATGTAGCTCTGTAATTTCTTCCTTTTTTCTTCCTTTTTAATATAATGACTTTCTAGCGAAAAAAAAAGTATCCAGACAAAATTGGCCTCCATCAATTCTGATTTGAAATGGATCGGAATTGATTGGGAATTCATGGGAGTTGATCAGAACCCTAGAAAATGAAATTGGAAAGAAAAAAAATAAGGATTTCTACAAATTTGTGATTTTTAGAGTTCTTTATTTAAAAATATTTTAGATTTTTCTACTAGAAGTATGTGTCATTAATTATTATTTTTGCTTTTAATTTTTTTAACTAGACTCCTGTAATGGAGCTTATGGCGACTCCTTGAGGAACTGGGAAAGTATATACAAACTGATCGAGACTCTAATGGAAACCCATTGTCACAATCAAAGTGCTGGGTCGGTGGTGGATTTTTTTTTTTTTAATTTGTAAGGTTGGAAGTAAGGGGCATTGTAGAGTTGGGGTAGGAAAAGAATTTTTTCTTCCTATGTTTCATTTTTCATTTTCTGTTACCAAAAGACATAATTAATTAACTACTAAAAGTACTTTTTAATAACATAAACACACAAAAAAATACTTTTGAGTGAAAAATACCTTTTTAAAATAAAAATGTTGCCAAACAAACCCTAAGTTCCCTTTTGAGATCAATCTTCATGTTGAATAGAGAAGCCTTGAAGGAAGAACAGAGGAACTAGAATTAATTGTTTGAAGAAAAGATTTCCCTTGCCTTCAGTTCCTTGGCTAACACTGTATATAGCAACCTGTATTACGAATTTAGACATCCAAAACTGAGACTCAGCAAATCCTCTGGGGACCAAATTAACTTCGGGTTCAAATTTCAATCTAAATGGAGTTTCCTATGGCTTATGGCAAAAGTTGAATTTTTTTTTTTTTTAAATAAATTATTTTATAGGACTAAATTTCTCTGCATCCACGGTAAATGAAATCCGTTCACTGAGGTCACTCAAGAGGGAGAGTAAGGCTGAACAGTTGGGGTAATCCTCCATCCGTTCCACGCAGTGAATTCATCTTTTATCAATGAAATTGTCAAAACTAAAGAATCCAATAAAAGGTGGACCATATGATTGGTTGTGACTTGAAATCTTAAAATTTGAGAGGTGATCAATGGAATGGCGAAAACCAAAGAATCCTAACCACTTAACGAACGTTTATAACTGAAAAACTCCTTTGGACAAAATGATAGCCTTAGGCTAGCAAGCCCATCTTGTACCTTTTGTGAGCCCGGGCACGGGTCAAAATGTGATCCCTCCCCAAAGCCTAAAGGGCGATTTGATTAAATGGACTAGAGAGAGAGAACTCTGGATATGAATTCTATTAGAAATTGTTCTGAAAATACTGTGCCCACAAAAAATTAGGATAAATTTAAGGGTGTCAGTTTAGGACCATAACTAGGATCGGATCGTGATTAACCAACTAAAAATTGGAACTGATCCACCAATTAAGTTATTATTCTAATTTTGGATCTGAATTTTGGAACCAATTAGTAAACAGGAAGGATCGGTCCTGGGATGGTTTCCCAATGATTTCAAAACTGAAAGACAAATTTGAAATTGACTGGAATCTGAACCTCCAAGACCCATTTAAAACTTGTATTTCAGAATCTTAAATTTATTGGTAGCCTAGTGATGGGATTTCCTTTTAAGATTTTGGTTCCTATTTTTATTTGTTGTTTATTGATGGATATTTGGTTATTTAATGACAGAAAAATGAATATATAAATTACGGAAAGTGTTTCGTGTGAGGGAATGTGGCTCCTTGCGTGCACGAGAGCCAATGGAAGGGCACAAGGAAGCATTAATAGAGACATCATTTTGCATTTCATAGGGGTGGGGTGGTCATTTCACACCCCCATGTGTCTGGGCGTAGGTACCACACTCCTTCACAGAAACTATATTCCTATTTAATTATTTGTATGCTTAGAAATGGATATTAGACGACATATCTTAGTAGACACTCTCCTTAAAATTTGAAACAATCCTACAGAAGTATAATTAGGATACTTGCGCTTTACCTCCAAAATAAAATAACCACTAACCGCAATCTAATTATACACAAACTATAATCATTTTAGAGAGTAAAGCTAAGCTCACCAAGCACGATTTAAACAAATGGTTTTGTGCAATCGGTAAAAACTAGAGAGGAGATATAACAAAGTAATGTAGCAAAAATGCTATAGAGAAGTGCCCTAGATATATATATATATATATATATTTATATATATATGGGTGCTACTTGTAAATGTACAAAGGTAGGGGTGTCAACCGATCAGGCTTGGTTGGGCCTAACCGGGCATGATCACTTTCAAGCCTAGAACTTGAATGCCCACTTAGCTAAACGGGCTTAGCTTTCGTGGGCATGGCACGGGTTATAATCAGGCCGGTCAGTCTAGAGCTCTAATCAACTATCATAAACGGCCCTTAACCGAGCCTTAGCCAGGTTTAACTCTAGACAAGTCTTGACCGGACTCTAAATGGGAATTTCCTAAATTCATCACAAATATAAATTAAGAAGCCAAAAAAAGGCTTCAACAATAAAAAGAGAACTTCCATTTGAACATTATATCGTGTTTTCAATCAAAGAACCCTTTAAAAACATGAGGGAAAACATATCATCAAGATACTAAAAATGTTGAAGGCCTAAAATCGATCAGTGTAAATAAGTTAGGCTTTATCAGGCCTATAATCGGTCAGCTCGTTCAGACACCCTTCGGTTCACACCCCTGTGCCATGAATGCTCGTTTAATAAATGGGCTAGGATAAGTCGAGCTTTAAACAATCGAGGTAACTGGGTCAGGCTTGGAAATGACACCCCTATATAGAGATACCGGTCTACGTATGGACACCCTCCCTATACACGTATGTAGGTGTATGTATACGTATTTGAATTTTAAATTCAAATTTGGGGTAAAAAGTTAAGACCCACACCAGAAATTTGGAGCAGAAACCATAGCCACGGTGGAAACATCCTCTGCAGTGAAGTGCAATGAGGCTCCTGTTGCCAACACATGGCCGACTCTCCATCAACGGCTGAGAAGTTCATGCTTGAAACATTACCTGTCATGACCCATTGAAGATGGAAACACTCGAAAATTCCATCTGATTCTAAAATCTAAGGTTTATTTCGTTCCCAAATCACCTCCCCTCTATCATCTATTTGAAGAAAAAGAAGACGAGCCTCTAGCATCGAGCACCAGATCGAGAAATGAGCACAGACAAAAATCATTACCTCTCTCCATCTTCCTCTCCTTGCTTCCCAAATCGAGAGACTAGCATCAAGCACCAGCAACTGAAAATTTTAGAGGTGAGATAAATCGCAAGTATTTCTAAAATAAATCTAATTACTTCAAATGAGGACAACATCTCTTCCAAGTTTTGGGAGTGAGAATTGCACTCTAGTAACTTAATGACTCAATGCATGTTCAACTTACATAGCTTAAGTCTTCTTATATATTTATTGATCATGAATATCAGTTTTTAGACGAATGTTTTATTTAGTTACAAATATGGTAGTAAAAAGCAAGGGTTTTTTTTCTATTTATTTTTTCCTCATATGGGATGAGAATATCCGTAAATAAATTTTATATTGTGACTGTTGAGAATAATTATGTATGGATATATGAGGTTGAATTAGAGCATCTTTGTATTCTTTAATTCCTTTCTTATATGCTGAACTACTGTATTTTTCACTAAAAAGTATAATTCATCTTACTGAAGGTCTTTGTCACCCAAGTGCCAGTAGATGTATCCTTGATCCATCAAATACTAAAATCTCAGCGTATGAAAAAAAAATCCTAGAATCTTAAAATATGTTTATATATATATATATATATATATATGGGTTTATATGATTTGATATGTGGACATTCATCCTAAGAATCCCCACCACTTAAGTTATGTGAACAATTCAAAGAAGAGCTTTCAGTTATATGAAAGCCAATAAAATCCTTTTCCTAGGAGTCACTCTATAAAATTACAAGTGACATCAGAAACGGCACCGATGGCTCTATCAATAAAATATTGGTAGGATCCCTTTTCTATTCATAACTAAATTTTAACTGATAGTTCAAGTTTAATGTGATGCATCAATAGAAATATAAATTCAAATCACAATAAATCTTCCCAAAAAACGAAACAAAACAAACATATCAAGAACCTAGAGAATACACAACAAGGGGAAAATTATAGTTAATCCATGCACCATATCAAATTTTCTTTTAGGTTTTTTTGGTTCCCTATATTTTTATTTACCATATCAACTATCACATGATGACTAGTATGATAAAATTAATTAATGTGAAGCATCTCAACTAAGTTATAAAAGTCCTTAGGATGATCATTGCTTGAGTATCATTAGAATGAGTTCTTCATAATCATATTTATGGACTGTTTTGTTATAACAAATGTGACGATTATTTTTTATAATCCAAAAGCTATCCATAGAAATGGATGGACAACCTCCAATGTGTAACTGTGATAAAGGGAGGATATCACAGTTACATAAAAGTCATTCGGATTTCCCCCACAAACAAAAATCCAGGACGACGCTTTTACAGATATCTAGTGGATGGGTTGCACTATAAAGCTTTTATATGGATTAATCAGAAAATGGGGAATGAATTGAGGACTGCTAACATACAAGCATGTCAATCATATGAAACTATTAACTAGTGTACAATGCAAATTCTGCGGCCTCACTGTCAACCGCTACCCAAAAGTGCATAATCAAATACCTGTGGACCAGACATTACTCAACCATTACTATTAAGTAACTATATTCCTCTACATTGGGTACTGATGCTTTGCTATTATGTTTTTATGCAACAAATGTCTAAAAGTATTACTTATTTTTGTTGACAGATTTGTATCCGTATTTAGATTGCATCCAAAAGTACATTAATTGAAATGTTGTCGCTCTATGTTTATTAAAGTCGTAATTATTTTATGTTCTAATCCAGATTGATCTAACTATTTTAGATTGTTAGGGAAATCTTTAGCTAAAATAGAAGAGGACCTGGGAGTTATCTAGGGTATGATGGTACAGACCAGACATTACTTAATCATTACAATGAAACAACTATATTCCTCTACATTTGGGTACTGATGCTTTTATGTTATATTTTTATGCAACGAATGTGTGAAAGTATTACTTATTCTATGTTGACAGACTTGTATCCGTGTTTAGATTGCACCCAAAAGTACATTGATTAAATGTTATTGCTCTATGTTTATTGGAGTTGTAATTATGTTATATTCTAATCCAGATTGATCTAACTATTTTAGATTGTTAGGAGAAATTTTAGCTCAAATGGAAGAAGACCTGGGAGTTACCTAGGGTGTGATGATTTGAATCTATCAAGATTCTTTTCTTACATCTAAATCAAGAGAAACTATTATTTCTACTCCACACAACAAATATTATTCTAAAAATACTCAAATTTAGAGTTCTACAGTGAGTATATAAGAGGTAGTGATGATTGGAATGACTTTGACACAATGGTACAATAGGACAATGAAAAGAGGAATAATATTACGAAGAAACAAATCTCCAAATCAGTAAATATGTGCTTGTGTTACAAACCCAATCTACCTATCACACATGGAATAATCCTATCAGCCAATCAGTCTATCACACATAGAATATTCACATCATTAGATTATGGAATCAAATTCAAAATCTTGATGGATTCAAACCATCATATCTTGGGTAATACTCAGGTGTTGTTTCAATTTGAACTAAAGATTCACCTAACAATCTAACGTAGTTAGTTGTCAAGATACAAAGTGTCAATCAAATAAAATAGAAAGAGATATGAGTTGCATGGTTAATCATTATCTAAAACAAAATATGAAATACTAAAAAGTGTAGCCCCAAATCAAAATTATAGTTCTTAATATCAAAATAAAAAAAAAATTAGATAAATAATTTCCTTAAACTTATGCTTAAGAATGTTGTAGATGTATTGTTGATATTTGAAGGGATAATTGAGAAAGAACTTGCTCATAGGTTCCTTGCACAAATAAAAGTTCAGAATGAAAAATCTAAATCATGAATTTGATATTTATTAATAAATTTTACGAGAATATATTCATAATTACGAGTAGAACTTATGTGAAACTAACTGGCATCATACTCGATATTGAAAATGTATCGAATGATTGGGGAGGTGACTGGAGTTCTTCTGAAGATTGACTGATACTTGGTCCTCCACTTTTCTTTTCTTTTTTTCTCTTATTTTTCCATCCAACTCTTCTTCCGTTTATCACTTTTACAAGATTATTTCTGCTTCAATACCAGAATAGGACTTAAAATGAGGACATCAGTAGGCCTAACCTTAGGTTGGCCATCGGATTCAATGATACTTTGAAGTTATTCATATAATTCTTTAGTAACATTCTTGACTAAATCAAATCTTTTAGTACTCTTTGAATATTTTACTGCTATCTTTCACAATTTATGAACAAAGAAGCCTATATCGTTGAGTACAATCTAAATTAACATCTTCTACAACTTGTTTTCCTTACTGTCATCCACTACTGTGCTTCTTGCTGACCGTGTCCATCGTCGTAAAAAATTAATATCTAGGACATCCAAAACTTTCAATGAATGGTAACAAAGAATGCCAAGTGTCTCATATTTCTTACAATTACAATTAATTATGAGTTCATCTGAACTACAAAAGACTTTATACTCACAATATGAATTAAGAACCCCTACCTAAATATTCACACAAGGAAGTAGCTTCACTCCGAAAATTTAATTTATAAACATTAACCCAAATATATTGCTCTTGAAATTTCTCAAAAGCATAAGGAGTATTGACTTCCCTAGCTTATATTATGACAACGATATATAGAATATGTTTCTTGGCAGTTTGTTTCTTACGTCAAACTCAGGTTTTAATTCATTAGCTTGCTTATCACTGACAACCCTTTCAAAGTGCTTAAAAAATTACACAATGTGTATTGTGGATTTTAAATAATCTTTCAAGTCACGATTCAAACTCTCACTAAACTGTGCACTCTGCATGCCTAATGTGAAAGTATTTTTCATATAACACTTTGCCTATTTATATTTTATTCCATTGATACGATTTAACCATGACTTATCCGCCACTCCATAGTCATTAAATAATTTCCATCAAGCTTCCTCAAACTGTAATTCAACTTTATACTAAAACATACGTTTTTTTTCAAATCTGTGAAAAATGATAAATCATCTTTTATTAAATTTCCCAAATGCTTAATGTCATTTTACATTATATGCCAAGTACAAAGTCCATGCCATGTTTCCGCCCACACCTCACGTAATTTTTTTTTCATAACAATATTTAATCCATGAAGATAATTATAGGCTTCTTATACTCATGTGTTTCCGCAAATGCATCTAATAACCATTTGAAAGATTCAACCATCTCGTCACATAAAAGTTCAACCCAAAAATAACGGTTCCTCTGTGATGATTGAAGCAAACAAATACCCTAAATGGCCTACACTATTTTTTCGGGCAAAATGTAGTGTCGTAACTAATGACATCACCGAATTATGCATAATCAATTCTCATCTTCGCACCAGACCATAAAATATTAGTTATTTATTCTTCTCTATCCAACTGCATTGAATATTTAAACAAATAATTGATCCTAATTTGCTTTTTAAAATATTTCAATAAGCTATCTGCTTTACATAAGAGACTGAATGCTGCTTTTTAATTCGAAGATAGTTCTAATGATCAACACTTGTGTAGCCATGATTCTCTATCCCTCCAGACTGTGTACCCATGTACTCAAATATGTTTTTAGGTTTGATTCCCAAATCATCATCCAAATTAATTTCATATGTATATATATATATATATATATCAGAAATCTTCCTTTATGAACAAATAAAATGGGCAATATCCTGAATATGAAGTTGGTGATTATGTTCTTCAACCAAGTCACGACATTCATATTTTTCATTTTTTATTAAATATATGATAATTTACAGTGCCATTCTGATTTTTGAATTTTGGTGAGAGAATCGGAGAGGAAAAGCTCTAATGGTGGGAGGAGAGAGAAGCTCTAATGGTGGAGATAGGGTTTTGGAAGATTGTGATCGCCCACCTAATCATGGGCTGCCATCGACTATGAAAAACTTGTCAGAGGTTGTGCGATCTGTGGGAAATAGGACTGTGGGGGTGGTTCAAGAAGAAAATCCTTTGGCAGCATCGAAGGTTAGCTATTCCAGCATTGCAGGTAAGGAAAAACATCCTCTCCAGGGAGGATCTCGTGCAATGAGGGGCGGCGAAACCTCTCGTGATGACACGTGGTCTTGGACGATCCAATGGTGGGACGTCGTCAATGGCTTCGTCGACCCATTTCGCGTTGCCTCGATTCGTATCTGTAAAACTCCCGACTCTCTTACTTCAATCTCATTAAGTTTTAGGTTAAACTCTTCTTCTTCAGAGAGAAACAACTCTCTTCCCCGTTCGACGATCGTCCCTCGACTCTCTTCCCCAATGACGATAGACCAACGACGCTCGACCACCGATAGCATCGGCTTCATAAGACCTCGACCGAGCAGCGACGAAACTTCCTACTGTTTGCCACTTGCCGTAAGTAAAAAGGGGGAAAAAAAGAAAGAACCGCTTTTACTCCCTATTCATGTTTTTAGCTATACATAGAGGTCTTGTTCATCGCCCTTACTCCCTGTTCATGCTTTTTTTTTTTAGTTAAACATGATTTTGATAATTGAGATTTAAGTTTCCTTAAAGAAAAAGTGTTTTTTAGCTATTGAATTCTTCAAACGTGGGTGAAGGTTTTGATTGGCCTATTGTTGTCTTCTTCTCTTCTTCTTCTTTTAGTTCTGAATCCAACTGCAAATCAGTTGTTATCTCTTCTCTTTTGATATTCTTTTTTTCCTACATATTGTTACTTCTTCTGATAATTAATTCAAATTCTATAGTTTTGTTCTTCTATTAGAGTACACAACTCGACCTTTATTCTAACTTAATCTGATTTATTTGTTGTGAGTTACAAACTTTCTCCTATTTCTGGTCTATATGCCTTTGTTTCTACCCTGTGGGACTCTTAATTGTATATAGTACCCTCATTTACATTATGATGAAGATGTTTTTTTTTTTTTTCATTAATGTGAATCATATCAAGTAAGTGTTGGAGTAGCAATGGATGGACAACCTCCGATGTAGGAATAGCAAAGAACTGCGCTTACTCCCAGTTCATGTATTCAACAATGGAGTACCCTCCTATTTCTGGTTTATATGCCCCTATTTTTTTCCTTATCCTATTCTAACTGTTTTAGATTGTTAGGTGTATCTTTAGCTCAAAATGGAAGAGCACATGGGAGTTACCTAGGGTATGATGGTTCGAATCCATCAAGATTCTAATTACTTTTAGAAAACTGATATAATATGCTGCATCTTGCTGATTATTATGTTATGGTTATGGGGCATCAATTGTGTTTAGTTTGAAATACATTTCAAGTGGTTGTTTGGGTTGATATTCTGGATTCTAATTTCTGATGCTTGTTTGAGTTTAGTTACTGATATTCTATCTTAATCCATCCAATAGTTCTTTTCTGCTTAAGTCTGAATTCTAATATTGATTTGCTGGTTCTAGACTTCTGTACACGTGTCCTACCTCTAGGAAGTTAACACTGAAGGAGGATGACATCAAGAAACCCTTGATTAATTTTATAACATTAGGGAAATGTAACTCACTGTTCCACATAATGACAGGATTGAAGAGAGGGTGGGGCTGAGATTCACAAGCAGCACAAGTTAAACAGAAGAAGAAGAAGAAGAAGAAGAAAAAGAAGAAGGTGCAGGAACACAAGAAGAAGTCAAAATAAATTAACAATGGACATCAATTTATGTTCTAACAAACATTAAAGATAAACAACAGTCCACATTTAAGCATAATCTGAAAGTTTGCTAACCTTCACAAATTCCAACATAAGATTGCATACCATTGATTTTCTGATATCAGTTTTCTCTTAAAGGAGGATGACATCAAGAGAGAATGTGAGATAGGCATCCCACACTTGACCTAAATTTATACTACATCATGTAATTAAACCTCCCTCTTTATTGTGGATGTTAAGAACTATAATTTTAATTTGGCACACAACTCAATTGATTTCATTCATTATCATATCCAATTCTTCATTTATTATTCTCTTCAACAGGTCTGTAGCTTCTAGTTCTACTCTCTTTTGATGTTAGTGTTGTTCTTGATCGCAGCATTTGTAACCAAAAATGGATGGATGTTTTCCTTGGGAGTTCTCAGCTGATTCTTCCCCACAGCTATTCGGATCACTCGCCCATTGTTTTGAATTGTTCTAGAATTCCTCGTCCCATTAATGCACCATTTCATATGCAGAGGTTCTAGTCTGAACACAAGGATTTTAAGGACACTGTCAGATCCTCTTGGATGGTCCCCATTCAAGGCACTCCTATGTTTGTAGTTCTTCAAAAACTGAAGCGTCTGAAAGCTCCTATTCAGGAGTGGGCCAGATCGATTTTCCCTCAAATTGATGTGGAGGTTAGTAGCAAATCAGCTGCTCTTCTAACCATCCAACATTCAATTGAAGTCAATGGTATAGATGATGACCTTTTCAGCCAAGAGCTGCAGGCTCAAGAAGAGCTTAGTAAGGTGGTCTAACTGCAAGAAAAATTATGGCATGAAAAATCAAGAATCAAGTGGCTTAGAGAAGGTGATTGCTGCTCCAAGTTCTTCCACCTATCGGCAAAAATTTGGAAAAATAAAAATATGATTAGAGAGCTTCTAGACGGCAATGGCAATACCTTGACCGATATGGATGCAATTGGCCATCATTTAGCTTCCCATTATGAAAAATTTTGCAAGAAGGGAATTTCTTCTAGTCATGCTTCTCTTTTGTCTGTCATTCCTAAGATCCTCACTGACTTGGATAATGATAGCCTCACTGCCATTCCTTCAGCTGAAGAAATAAAGAGGGTTGTTTGGGACCTTGATCCAGATGGGTTTCCTAGAGTTTTTTACACCATCTGCTGGAAAATAGTAGGTAAGGACATTTGCCATGCTATTCAGAATTTTTTCACTGAGGGAATCATTACGAGGGGTGCAAACAGTAATTTTCTTACTTTGATTCCTAAAGTGGGGCAATTTCGCCCTATCTGCCTTGGGAATTTTTTTCTAAAAATAATCCCTAAGATTATGAGCTCCAGGCTAAGCACTTTCCTTCCTCGCTTGATATCTGAAGAGCAAGGCGCCTTCTAGAAGGGTAAAGTTATTTTCTCTACTATTGGAGTTGCCTTTGAGCTTACCAAAATGGTCTCTAAAAAGTGCTATGGTGGAAGTATTGGTCTAAAGCTTGACATTCAAAAGGCTTTTGATACCCTGGAGTGGAGTTTCCTCTTTGCAGTTATGGAGAAATTTGGTTTTAGCCAAACCTAGATTAATTGGATCGAGGCTTTTTTTTCTTCAACAAGAATTTTTATTCTTGTTAATGGTGGCCCTATGGGATTCTTCGGTGTTGAGAGAGGCCTTCGTCAAGGGGACCCACTGTCTCCCATGCTTTTTATCATCGCTGAAGAAGTCATCTGTCGTGGTCTTAGAGATCTCTAAGTCAAGGGGCTCATAAGATCCATTCCTGGCCCAAGGAATGTTTATACGCCCTCTCACCTTCTTTATGCTGATGATCTTCTGATATTTATAAGTGCAGATTTAAGAAGTGTCAGAAATATTAAAAGTTTCCTTGAGAAGTATCAAGATTTTTCGGGGTAGCTCATCAACTTGGAAAAAAGTAAAATTTTCCTGAGTTCTATTACGGCAGCTTGTAAGCACAGAATCAAAGGTATCCTCAATATCCCTTGCTGTGACTTCCCTATATGTTACCTGGGCATGGATACCTTCAAAGGTTGAGTCACGAAGGAGAGGATCCTTCCTCTGGTTGATAAATTCAAAGTCAGGCTCGCTGGGTGGAAGGGAAGGCTTCTCTCTTTGGTAGGGAGAGTGGAGCTAGTCAAGACAGTGATGTGCAACATCCATGTGCATAACTTCTCAGTCTATCTCTGGCCAGCTTCCTCAGATTCCTAGATGGATCATTGGATCAGGAATTTCATATCGAGTGGAGATGCCGACACCTCAAAGTCAATCACTGTAAAATGGGAAAAGGTTTGCAAGCCAAAAAATAAAGGAGGTCTGGGCATTCGTAGGTTGAGGGATATCAATATGGCCTTAATCGCGAAGCTTTGCTAGTATATTTGCACTAACAGCTCTGAGTTTGCTTCATTCCTTCGAGGAAGATTCATGACAAGTATAGGAAACCTCAAGAGGTATGCTTTCTCCTCTTCTATTATTTCCGGCCTTAGAAGAGTTTGGGACTTTGTATGTGATGCAGAGCATTGGATTGTTGGGAATGGATCTAACATCAACTTCTGATATGATTGCTAGGTTGGTGCTTCTCCTCTGGCTAATGAGATTATCTCATCTGATCCATTAGTCCTCAACCCTTTGGCTATTGTTTCCGATTTTATCCATGATGATAATTGGAGTCTTCCTATGCTCCACTCTGTGCTTCCTCCAAATGCCTGCATTCATATTGCAAGGATTCCTATTCCATCAGTGGGTGTATCTCAGTCAAATTTGGTCCTTGACAGAATCAGGGAAATTCTCAGTCTCTTCGGCTTGGAAAAAATTAAGAATCAAGTTCCCTACCAATGGTTGGTGGCGCACGATTTGGCAGAACAATATTCATCCAAGGTTTCAACTTTTGGATGGTGCCTGGTTCATGGTTGTCTTCCAACAGATGACCTGATTTCTAAGAAAGTGATTCCTCTTGTCTCCAGATGCAGCCTTTGTGGAAATTGTGAGGAAACTTTCTAGCATTTATTTTTGGAATGTGCTTTCTCTGTGAACCTCTGGAAGGTCTTGCTGAAATTTTTTTATCAGAGATGGAGTGGCTTTCCTTCTATCAAAAGTCTTTTCTCTTGGTGGAAGAGAAAATCACAGGTTGTGTACTGTAAAAATCTGTGGTCTCCACTGGTTATCTTTGTTCCCGTTCACTTATGGGCAGAGAGAAATCAGAGAAGATTTGATGAGACTGCCAAGACACCAAATCAAATATCTCAAATTATTTCGAAGGACCTCAAAGACTTCTCATCCATTAACCCAGTGTAGGTCAATTCGGTTGATGATCTCATATTGGCTAAAAAGCTTAATATCTCAACCTCTATGCCTCATGCCAGGTATGTTCAGGAACTATTCTGGATGGCTCCATCTAGTGGTTTCCTCAAGCTCAACATCGATGGATGCTCTCTTGGAAATCCAGGCCGATCAGGAGTTGGTGGTATTATAAGAGATGATCATGGTTCAAATATGGTTTGTTTCGCCATATATAAGGGTGTTGGTGCCAATTTCATGGCAGAATTTGCAACCTTTTTCCATGGTCTGAAATGTGCTCTTCAGAGAGGTTATAATAAGCTTTGGATTGAGTATGACTCTCAGTCAGCAGTGAGCTGCATTAAAAATCAAAAATTTCCTTGGTGCTTCCAGCAGCAATGGAGGTACTTTGGGCATTATCTGGATATCACTGATTGGGAAATTAACCACTGTTACAGGGAAATTAACTCTGTCGCGGATAAGCTGGCCAAGCATGCTGCTTCAAGCTGCTCCTCAACCTTTTGGAACTTTGCTCCGGGCTTTATTCTTTCAGATCTACAATGGGATAGTCAGAATAGGCCTAGGTTCAGATTCATGTAATTTCATTTGTTCTTTTTGCTTTGTTTTCTTCCTCTATTAATGGCAATGCCGAAGATGGAGTAAGAACTCAAAGAGTTGTTCTGTAATTTTTTTTTTATCCTTCAATTTTAATGCAATTTTGCCGACCTGTAGCAAAAAAAAAAAAAAAATAGAATCTCTATTCTTCTCAATGGAGGGCCTGTGGGATATTTTAGTGTGGAGAGAGGTCTCAGGCAGGGTGACCCAATGTCCCCAATTTTATTCATCTTAGCAGAAGAAGTTTTATGCAGAGGCTTTTCTACTCTTCTACGTGAGAATAGAATAAAATCTATGCAAGGCCCTAAAAGTGTTACTATCCCTAGTCATCTCTTATTTGCAGACGATATATTCATATTCATAAATGTGTCTATCAAGTATGTCAGAAACCTTAAGGGCCCATTTGTTTAAAAGGGATTTGGGGGTGGGATAACCTGACATGTGGGACCCATGGTGTAATGGGGTGAGAGACAGGGATAGTAAAAAGAAAGGAAATACACTGTAGCATCCCACCCATTTTGTTTGGTTGGGAGGGTCTTGAATCTTGGAGGAGAGAAGGAGAGAGAAGTGAGAGAAAAACAGAGAGAGAAACGATGGCTTCAAGCATTTTTTAGTGAGGTAGAGAGAAGGCGGGGGTTAGAGATCGACTTGGCATGTGGAAGAGGTGAATGGATCTGAAGAGGAGGAAGAGATTTGGGGCAGAATCGGTATTGGGGGAGGTGAATGGATCTGAAGAGAAGGAAGGAAGCAAGGGAATCACCGGCATTTGGGGCTAGTTTCATAGTCTTTCACCAGAAGATGAAGCAAGAGAGAGATGGCGAAGGAGATGAGCAACGGTAGCAGCTCAGACTCAGAGAATCATCCTGTGAAGATCCCCAAAATCAAGTTCACAAAACTCATATGCAGTCTCATGTTTTTCTTTCCTTTTATTTTCTCCTTTGGTTCCTCATTTAAGAATTTGGGGCATGAATTTCTCAGCTTCAATTCGATCAACTATTTCTCAAAGATGATTTTGATAGATTTTTCCTCTCCTCTGTCCCTGTGTTTGTTTTTAAGAATAATTTTTTTGGAAAATTTCCCACTTCTCGTGCTCTTCTAACTACTAACCTCAAAGAAGGAGTGGTGTCCACTCACTCTCGAAACCAACGATCAAACTCATAGAGGAAAGAGGAGGATTGGAGGTTGCAGATCAGAACTTTTTAGGTTCTCGCTAGTTCAGATCGGTTGAAGGTTGCAGCGACCAAATCAGCCGTGAACGGTCCACACAGCCAGGGAACAATCCGTCCAACGATCCACCCCCGTCTTTGCTGTCTAAAATAGGGATAGATCGGTTCAAGGACTTCCCATGATCTGAACGACCATTGCCGACTTTCCTTCAACTTTTCTATCAGAGTCACACCAAATCGGTGGGACTTTGAAAGAGCTGGGGCGGAGAAAGCAGGGACTCAATAGGATTTCTGACAATTTTGAGATTGTCTCTTCTAAATCCCACCCCTTACAACCAAACAACCTAAGCTCATACCAGGGTGGAATAGTTCGTACAACTATCCCACCCCTTAAATCCCACCCCAGCAACTCCCCTCTATTCAAACAGGCCCTAAGGCTTTCCTTCAGAAATACCAAGATTTTTCTGGACAGAGAATAAATCTTGAGAAGAGCAAGCTTTTTTTGGGCAAAGTTCATCCTTTTAGAAAACAGATTATTGGCGATACCTTGGGAATTCCTATATACAACTTCCCAACTAGGTATCTTGGGGTTGAAAATTTTAAAGGAAGAGTTAAAAAGCAGTCTCTTCTTTCTGTGATGGATAAAATTAAAGGTCGTCTATCTGGATAGAAAGGGAAGCTTTTGTCTATGGCGGGTAGAGTCCAGGTTGTCCAATCTGTAATTTCAGGAATGTTAATTTACAATATGACGATTTACTGGTGGACCTCTTCCATGCTTTCGCTAGAGAAATGGAAGAGGAATTTTAATTGGACTAGTGATGCAGATACTTTGAAGGCTATCACAGTCAAATGGGACAAAGTCTATAAACCAAAAGAGGAAGGCGGTCTAGGCATTAGATGTATGTGTGATGTTAATTTGGCCCTTCTTGCTAAGAAATCGTGGAACATTATGTATGGATCATCCAGCATTAGTGCTTTTCTTAAAGCTCGTCATCTTGGAGGAGGTGGGGTTCCGAAGAAATTATACTAGTCTTCTTCGATTTGGCCTAGTCTTAGAAGAACGTGGGACTTTATTTCAAGCAAGGAGAGATGGTTTGTTGGAAATGGGTCCAAAATAAATTTTTGGACTGACAAATGCCTTGGTGATTTTTTTATTAAGGAGCAGTTGAACCCTAACAAAAACTTTTTTGCAGATTTTAATCTCAAAGTGGATGATGTCATATCAAATTTCAAATGGTGTTTTCCTCCTGTCTCATCTTTGTTCATGCAAAATGTCTTCACAGCTGCAGAGAGTATTAAGCTCCCTCAGTGTGAGGTGGAAGATAGATGTGTGTGGAGTTGCACATCTTCTGGTGTGTTCTCCTCAGCCTCTGCCTGGAATGAAATTTGTCGCCATAATCCAAAAGTGCTTTGGTACTCTTCAATTTGGAAAGCTCACCTTCAGGCGTGACAAGCTCTGTTTGGGTGGCCAGTGGTGAATGGTAAACTCCTTACAGATGAGTTAATCAAGTCTAAGGGAGTTTTTCTTCCTTCCTAGTGCTCCTTATGTTAGTCAGCTGAGGAAAGTATTTTTCATATTTTCCTTCAGTGTAGTTTCAACATGGACATATGGAAGAATTTATTGACGTGTTTTGGTGTGTCTTGGAACTCCCCCCACTTCTGCTTTTGATCTTGCTTTTTGGTGGAAAAGAAAGCATAGAATTTTGGCTGCTAAAGATCCTTGGCTGGCTAGGTTTGTCTTAACTTTAGACAACGTCTGGAAAGAGAGGAATGGCAGGCGCTATGAAGAAAGAATGAGATCTCTTTCTCTGATTTTTAAATTAGTAAAAAGTGACCTCCAAGAGGTGGATATAAATTTTTTAGGGTTAGCAATTTAGTTTCAATTTCTAAGGCTGAGTGTTCTCTGTTGATGGCAATGCCGAAGGTGGAGATTGCTTGGCTGGGTTTTTATGTAATGTCTTGAATCTTTTTATTCAAGTTTTTTGAATCATTAGCGAAAAAAAATATAGTGCCAGCCCCTAGAGAGTGCCACTAACTATTAGAGAAACACCCCTGCATAATACCAAATTACACTCGCACCTCTTATCGTCAGTCTCTGTTAGGGAATATTTCTTCAATGCTAACATCAGTTGGTCTATTATTTTCTAAATACCAAAATACCCTCCTAAAAAGTAAACTACCTAATATACCCTATCTTAATCCCATAACCCCAAATCGATACTAAGGTCCTTCATCTCCAATTTATAAACCTATTTCAACATAGTATCACATTGTCATCTTCTTCCCAAATTGTAGAACACAACACCGACATGATTCCTGCAAAGACAGGCGAATATTACTTCTTTATTCCCCCAAACTCGAAGATTAAAACCCTAAAAAGGGACATCTTGCTTCGTTGTGCTCCCTCTTCAATTATTGGTCCAACAAATACAAGAAGAAGATGATGATGATGAAGGATGTGAGGTGTTTCGATCTAGGAAGAAGATGAAATGAAAGGATTTAGGGCTCAATCGGTGGTTTTGATTTCGGGTTTTTGATTTGAGATTTGGGAATGGGAGTTTCGTTTTTACATTTTTTTTTTTTAAACCTAGGCTATGGTGTACCGTATGATATCTTTTAAACGAAATTACATGTATTGCCATTGAAACAGAAAATGATTGAGGGATGAGGTAAAATAGGATTGAGTCATGTGTTTTAGTCAAAAGGGTATAGCATCATTTCAATTGCTCACTTAACAGAGATTGACGGTAAGGGATGCGAGCATAATTTGGTATTATGCATGAGTTGTCTCTCTAATAGTGGCATTTTCTAGGGGGTGGCATAGTAAATTACCCTTAAATATAGGGACATTCATGCCTGAAATTTTATTTTTGTTTAAGCTCAAGGTTTACTTGTAAGAATATCTCTTATCTTTTTCAAAAAAATCATAATTGTTGTATAAATCATAAGTTTCATTCTCTGGATTAAATAACATGCCTACCCAAGACTTAGTCTCAACATCTTCACCTAACTCAAATTCATTAATAATTCAGCTGATTTTTCAGGAGCTTCAACAACATTTACAAGTTAATAAGTGGTAATGCTAAACAATATATTGGTTTTAAAGGAGGTGACTACCAATCAAAAATATTAACAGCAAACAATACTATTGTACAACAAAATCTGACTCAGAGGGTATGGGGGTACACCAAGAAAAAACAAAACACAAGTGAGTATAAAGTATCAACATTGTATTAAAATAGTTTTGAATTTTCAGTTCATAATTTGGTGGCCAGGCATAATGAGCAGTGTAGTTACAATAGCTTTATCATATAATCAGGTAAATTTAGACTATGCCAACTCATTCCTTAAGAAGCAAGTATGAATTTCATCAATCCATTTGAAATATCACCAAATGTGTATAGTAGTATAGAAAGAAGTGACTTCAATTTAAGCATCCAATAGAAACTAAACAGTTATACCTGGGCCCTAAAATTTCTTATTTTAATGTACAGATGAGGCTCTAGAGGACACCAGTACCAATGAATACTGGGTAGCAGCGGTATTTTACTGGGAAGGGAAGGACTACCCCACTTGCACCTGTTGCTCATGCCTCAATATTTGAAATGGGTTCCAGACAAAGAAGAGAAAGTCAATCCAAACCCTCACACCTTACGGAAAAATCCCCAAACCTTAATAGTAAAATACCAAGAGGTGGGCTCATACACTGGAAACACCTCGGGAAGGCCCCCTCAACTTAAAGATCCATTTTCACATAAAGGGAACCAATTCAGCCTTCACCGATGAACACCTCCGGTGAAAATATCAACCAAAACTGGGTTATTTGGCCGTGAGACCTGAGCCCTCCCACCCGTGCATCTCAAATCACTCCCAATAGTTAGGATAACATATTTGGGAATAGATTAATATACTAGAACACTCCAAGGTGGACCCGTAATCCAAAATTATAATTTAAACTGGTAAATGGTAGAAACTCATTATTTTTCCAAATAGCCCTTAGTTAACTTAAGTGGCTATAAATAAAAGCCTTGCCATTCATTTATCCACCTACCAAAGTAAAAGCAAGGAGAAGGTAAAAGAGAAAGAAGAAGAGCAAGTGAAGAGAAAGGAAGAGACTAAAGTCTTCATCCTTTGAGGTAAGACCGTAAGACCAATCGCCCCCTCTCCACACACACACACACGCCTCTATTTTCCTCCCTTTTCCACTTTCCATTAACAAAAAGGGGAGAACCCCAATCGATTCTCATCTACCCACATACCCTATATGCAAATCGATTTTGGGATTTGGTGTGGGGTACCTAATTAGTGAGATTAATTACTCACATTGGGTGTATGGACCTCCTCCATAGGAAGCCCCATCTCATACCCACAATTTAGGCAACACAAGACCTAGAAATAGAGAAATTGCCCAAATTTCCTAAAATCCACCTTCACACTTATCAAAACTATAAATTGAGAGGGGCATTTGGTGTAGAGGACTTACCCTAGCAAGATTGGTGGATCAATTTCAGTCTATGAACTTTCCTTTAGAAAATCTCCACTTAAACCCCAAGTTTGGGTAATTAAACATTAGAAATGTTGGATTTTTCCCAAATCCCCTATATCCCACCATTCAAATCTAAAATTGGGTTAGGAAAAATGAAATTAAATATATGTATAGTAGATTGGAGTGACCATATAAGCCATTAGTGGTCACCACATAAGCCATTAGTTGTCACCACATGAACCCTCAACTGAAATTCCCAAGTTTTAGTTTAACCTAGACTTGAACTTTGGGAATTTGGGGTATATTGTGTAACCCTAGCTTAACTAACCCACTAAACATACTAAATCTAAGTTAATTGATGTGGGTGAACATTCCCCACATATAAATTAGCTCTAATGATATGAATTGTGGTTGTACATGTGTGTGTGTGTGTGTGTGTGTGTGTGTGACTGGGATGCAGTATGACCGAAGGGGTTCTCCAGACTGGTATTACATGCTCAGAGTGAGAGAGAGTGTGTGTATGTGTGTGTGTGTGAGATTGGGGTGCAGGGTAACTGAAGGAGTTCTCCGGACCAGCACTGCATGCCCATGGTGTGTGAGTTTGGGATACAAGGTGACCAAAGGGGTTCTCCGGACCGGCACTGTATGCCCACGGGGTGTGTGAGTTTATTTGTGATGTGACTTAATCATGTTAGATTGCATTGGGCTAGGAAAAACAACCTGAGTGCTACACCCCTTGTTAGTAGGGGGTGAGGTATTAGCTATCCCACAATACGATGACCGAAGGGGTTCTTCAGATCGAGACCATGGCTGTAGGGTAGGATTATTCATTAGGGACTTGTGGGTAACCGAAGGGGTTCTCCGGACTGAAACCTGCAAGCTCACTTGCAACTAGCGTATATCATTGAAAAACCGGTGGGCCAAGGATATCTTCTATGTTGCAGTAGCACTAATTCCTATTTTAGACTTAAAATCTGTTGATAGTTTGTTTGCTAATAATCTGAATCATGTCATTACATTCATCTAAATGCATTAATATTGGTTTGGTTGGGGATTTATAATGTTTTTATTTCATGAGTTGTTGTGAATGTTTGTGCGTACCCCTCATCGGACTACGTGGAAGCTCACCCCTGTTGTTGTCCCTTTTTAGATGTCGATTCAATAAATCATCTGGAGTATGTGGTAGAGGAGTCGGCTCTCTACGGAGGTGACCTCTAGGATGATGAGTTAGCTACACATGAGGACAGTTGCATATGTGACGACTGTGTATTTGAAGCATGCTAAGGGTGATAGTATCATTTTCCTTTTGATCCTTTTGTTTTACATATCAGATGTAGCCCTAATGGCATAACTGAAATTATGATTCCACTGTGCAAACATGCTTCTTGATAAATATAGCAAATATCATTAGACTTCACCAGTTGTGTACATATTTGATTTTTATTATCTATGTAATTGTAGAATCATTTCATAGTTTTATGAACTTAAAGTACTGAATCGTGGTTCCTGGATGGATTGTGGACACATGTGTGTCCATGTCACCAGCCTTCAGATGAGGGGAGGCGGGGTGTGACATAACAAAGCCTACCAAGATTAATCCTTATTATTGCCTTCATCCATTGCTGTATGACAGGTATGTAGATATGATTTGCCATTGTTTACCTCTACGTGATTATATGAAAAAAAATTCCTCATTAAAATTGTTCATTACTAGCTAATAGTCTTTTTCAATATCAATGGTTAATAGAGAACAAGTGCTCAAGAAATTTGGAAGCAATATCATATTCTCTAATGGGATGCAAGACCCTTGGAGCAGAGGAGGGTGACTAAACACATAACATGTTATTATCTCTTCAATCTTGATTGTGTTTCACTCTTAATGCTTCAACCCTTTCTAGTATATTCATATGTCCAGTAATAAGGAGGAGGATTTTGACCTTACCTTATGGTAATCGGGTTCTACAACAAAAGGTTGAAACCTCCCCCAACCCAAAAGAAAATAAATTCAAACACAAATACAAATTAAACCCAATTATCAGAAATTTAGAAAGCATAATTAGGTACAAAAGAAGGGAAATAAAGTTGGAGAAGACCGTAAGGGGTCATTTAAGTATAAAGACAGACATGGAAAAAGCAAGCAATAGCTCATTATCTCCGACAGATTTAACACGATAAATTTACACCCTCATTCCTTCTTTTTCCCATTGTTTTTTCTTTAAGTAATCTATTAATCACTGTACGTTACTAATTTTAGTCTAGAGGTAACCAGAGGGAACAAGAGGTTAAAACCTTAAAAAAAAACAGATTTTTCATTATGATGGAAAATTCGAAACCTCAAAAAATATTGCGATGCTTCAATTGCTGATGCTTGTCTCTCGATTTGGAAGGAAGGAGAGGAAGATTCTTCCAGAGGACATGGGTCGGTGATTTAGGAATGAAATAAAGTTTTCCGAGTGCATCCAGCTTCAGTGGGTCGAGACTAGTATTGGTTTGAGCGATGCCTCTCAGCCGTTGATGGAGAGTCGGTCACATGATGATAGTAAGGATCCTCATTGCACTTCACCACAGATGTGCTTCACTGTAGAGTTCCTCTCCAAAGAGTTTGCACCCTTGAAAAAAAAATCTATATATATATACTCATATTTCCTCTCCTCTTAAACCAACGTGGAACTAAACACTTTGGCTTTTATTCAAGTCTTTTGTATTCTCATTCAAAATTTTCCATTAACTTTTGACCTCAAAAGTAAAGTAAAAAATAAAAGTAGAAGTAAAAACTAGAGGATATGTTATTTTGAAAATTTTATTTTATGTAAAATATAGTTACTTATAAATACAACACATCTTCTTCCTTTTTTTATGTTTAGGAATGTATATTTGGTTA
This sequence comes from Macadamia integrifolia, assembly GCF_013358625.1. Classification (NCBI taxonomy): domain Eukaryota; kingdom Viridiplantae; phylum Streptophyta; class Magnoliopsida; order Proteales; family Proteaceae; genus Macadamia; species Macadamia integrifolia. The sequence goes on from NW_024870054.1 coordinate 78,503, forward strand.
TTTATATGCTTAGGTTTAATTTTGGAAAACTGGAACCGACCCACGTAGCCACTTGTAAAAGAGTTTATTAAATCTTAAGAATGGAACCAATAAGAAAAATGGGCCGATTCTGATCTTGACCCCTTTCGATCAGAACTGATTAAGAACCGGACCAATTACCCAGAATCGGACCAATTTACACCCTTTAGAGTTTAAACAAATTGGTAATTCTCATTGCTTGGAAACCAAGGACAGGTTCAGTGAAGAGACACAGAGAATAATGGCCCAATCGTGGCTTTGTGAAGGAGTAGGACCCACCAGTGCAATTTAAAATCTGTCCAGGACTACCATGGCAATTTGGAGCCAACCATAACGAATCAGGGTAGCCTAGTATAAAACTTTGCTGGGCCACAACCATTCGACGGTTAATAACTGCCGTCAGATTGGTGTCAACTCCATGGATGTTCTGTGCATCTCTATATCGGATATATGGTGTCAATTCTCCATTAGCCGTTTGGCTTTGGTGTCAAAATCAGAGCAATCTTTGAAGATAGAATGATAGATTCCCACTTTGTTGTCCTCAACATATCTTATCCATCTTCCACAAAATCTGGGGAGAGTTTCTCTCTTTAATGTGTTTTTGTTAACTCTTCTTCTAAATTGTTTCTGACCTCAGAATTGAACTTCTTCTCTTCCTCCATTTCTTTCCAATCTTTACTAATTCAAATCAAACATTTTTCTTCAATTCCACTACTCTCTTCAGTCTCTTACCCACTAGAACCATTCCCATCTTCTCTTAACTCATGAAAATCTGTAATTATAATGACCAGGATCAGTTGTCAACAAGATATGCTTCCATGGTTTCTATTTATTATCCGCTTTAGCTGTTCTCTGCTCAATTTAGCTATTCAACTTTGTATATAATGGTGCTGATGATATGATGATTAGGACACCAATCCAGCAGCAGACCCATCTTATTATAGCACAAGAGGATCCTTTACAGAGCCCAGATTTAGTGAGGTTAAAGGAGAAAGAATGCCTCTCCCTGTTGCAGAGTTGCAAGAGTAGTGAACAATTCAAGCAGGTTCATGCTCAATTCCTCAAGTTGGGCTTAAATGGGGACCCTCGCCGATCAGGCAGCCTTGTCGCCGCCTGTGCTTTATCAGATTGGGGAAACATGGACTATGCCTGCTCAATCTTCAGGCAAATCGAAGAACCGGGTATATTCGAATTCAACACCATTATTAGGGGTCATGTAAAGGATATGGATTTTCAAACTGCCCTTCTCTTGTATGGGAAAATGCTAGAAAGAGGCATAGAACCAGACAACTTCACATACCCATCTCTTCTCAAGGCTTGTGCTCATTTGTCAGCAGTAGAAGGACTTCAGATCCATGGGCATGTCTTTAAGTTGGGATTTGAATCTGATATGTTTGTGCAGAACAGCTTGATTAATATGTATGGGAAGTGTGGGGAGGTGAAGCACTCATTTAGAGTTTTTGAGAAGATGGATGGGAGAAGTGGGGCTTCCTGGGGTGCCCTTATTGCTTCTCATTCTAGCTTGGGGTTGTGGAGTGAGTGCCTAAGGCTGTTTGGAGATATGAGCAGTGAGGGTTGTTGGAGGGCTAATGAGAGAACATTAGTCAGTGCACTCTCCTCATGTACTCATTTGGGTGCTTTAGATCTAGGGAGGTGCACACATGGGTATCTGTTGAGGAACATTAGTGTATTCAATGTTATAGTAGAAACTTCTTTGATAGACATGTATGTCAAATGTGGATCTCTGGAGAAGGGTTTATCTATCTTTCACAAGATGCCCAACAAGAATCAGTTGTCCTATAGTGTAATGATCTCGGGGCTCGCCATACACGGGCGCGGTAAGGAGGCTCTAAGTGTCTTCTCGGACATGCTTGAAGAAGGATTAAAACCAGATGCTGTCATCTATGTGGGTTTGCTTACTGCATGCAGTCATGCAGGTCTTGTGTCGGAGGGTCGCCGATGTTTCGATAGGATGAGACTCGAGCATCACATAGAACCAACAATTCAGCATTATGGATGCACGATAGACCTTTTGGGTCGTGCAGGGTTGCTCGATGAAGCATATGATCTCATCAAGAGCATGCCAATGGAGCCAAATGATGTTGTGTGGCGTTGCTTGCTTAGTGCCTGTAGAGTTTATCAGAACCTGGAATTAGCAAAAATTGCAGGTGGGAAGCTTTTCCAGTTAGATCAACATAATGCTGGTGATTATGTACTTCTATCAAACATCTATGCACAGGCTCACCAGTGGGAAGACATGGCAAGGATGAGGAAAGACCTGGCTCAGAGGGCCTTGACACAGACTCCAGGGTTTAGCGCCGTAGAGGTGAAGAGGAAGGTGCACAAGTTCGTATCACAGGACAAGTCGCACCCCGACAGTGATGCTGTGTATGAGATGATTCACCAGATGGAGTGGCAGCTAAGGTTTAAAGGTTACATCCCAGACACTTCCCAAGTTCTCTTAGATGTCAATGAAGAGGAGAAGAAGCAACAACTAAGTTTCCACAGTCAAAAGCTGGCCATTGCCTTCGCCCTCATACATACAAGCCACGGTTCGACAATTAGAGTTGTTAAAAATCTCCGGATGTGTAGTGATTGTCACACATATACTAAATTGATTTCCAAGATCTTTGAGAGATCAATTATTGTCAGAGATCGAAATCGATTCCACCATTTTCAGGATGGAACTTGTTCTTGTAGTGACTACTGGTAAATGACCTGTTACAACCACCTCCATTTCAGAGGAGCAAATCACTTTTTGCTCATAATTTATATGGATAATTTTCACATATCCTTGCTTCCATAGTTAAGAACTTTAAATAATTATTTCTCTTCCAAAAAAAATATGCTGGTTCAAAAGGATTCTCTCGACCCCCCATGATAGCAATATTAATGGTGTAAGCAGTACAGAACCACATCTTTCTTGTACTCCAAAGATCATATTAAGGGATTTCAGTTTAACAGTTCATATGTAGACCAAAGAGAACTCCCCCTTTTGAAGTTGGGATGGACTAATGCAGCTCTCTTAAATCACCAAATCTGAAGCCCTTCATTGAAGGGGAAAAAACACAAGCTAGACACAACTATGATAATAAGATTTCAATCCAACGACTGTTACAGAGATCTACTACCTCACCACAAGTATTACAATTTGCAACAGATAACTATGACCTTTCATTTAGCAAATCACTATTGTATTTAACAGAAGGAAAACAGATACAATTTGCAAGAACAAGAAGGGGGTCCACAGAAAACAGAGCCAATCAATGGTGTGAGCACTCAGATATGACCAACTTAGGAGAGAGAATATTGAATGGAAGGAATCACTTTGTATAGTGCAAGTTTAGAAGATTACAACAACTACACAGTAAACAGCCCATCTTTCTTTTTGTGTCAACTTAATTCCACCCATTGTACCATATTTCTTTATTTTTTATCTTGCCCAAGAAAAAATAAAATAAAAAAATAATCACTACTGTTTTTATACAAGGACATAACTTATCTGATACATGCATGGGGCACAACTATCTATATTATGCAATATGTATGGAAGAAATGCCTGATGAGATTTCAATAGCTCGTGGATCTCCACTTTCTAAAGAAACACCATGAGGATCTTCTCTCACTAGCAGTGATAGAACACCAAGTGAAGTCCACAATTTAGTGACAAAGCGGCTGGAGTCGCCTAAAGTTACAGCAAAAATTGCATCAAAGCCACCTGCTCCAGGAACTCCAGCCAGCAGAACCCCTTCCATATTCATCGTGGTATCCAGAAGCTGAGTTTGTGATTTGGGCTCTATCTGTAAATTTAGAACAGAACAAATAAATGGCAACATAGAACCACTGGATCTGGACATACATTTACATATTCAAACAAATTAGAACTCTGTAATGTGGAACATAGAGAAATTTCTACCTAATACACTGAAAACCAAAATTTGGAAACCATTTTTTCCATGCTAAAAACAGAGCATCCAAACAATGATCCAACAATACAATTGCTCCAATATGATCAAAATCAGAATAATAGGATAGACCTCAGGTTTCTCCTTCAAGAAGGTTGGCAAATTTTTTTAATTTAGTTTCTTTTAATTAGAAGATGAATGGGATTGTTTATATATATGTGAAACACATAGATGAAGCATCAGCTAGGACATCTCCAAGGGCACACATCCATATTCCCAAGCATTTTGTAGGTTAACAAAATTTACCGAACCATTCGCAAGGAAAATATAAGCCTTTTCCTGAACCAACCAGCACTTGAACCGAATTTGAAGTATTCTTCACGCCAGAATTTACACTCTTCACTCTGGAACAACTCAGTTTGATGCTTTTAGATTGCATCCATACTCTTAGGGAAGTTCTCTTTCTAGTTTCAAGGATTTAAACTGGATTGTACTGATAAAACATATAACCTTTTTTTCTTTCTTTTGACATTTTAATTTCATTTACTTATTTTGGATAAGGAACGCCTATTCAAAATTCAAATGGTATTATAAAAACACCAGTTTAAAAACTACTCGCAGAAAATCATCAACAAATACTATTACTATCAGGACATGAGGAAGTGAAGTAGAAATATTCCCTGCTGCCATACAAACCGCATACATGGAAGGGATTGGATCCATATGATGATGTCTCAACAAGAAGATGCCTAGGCAACCAGATCCAATGAGTAAGATATTAAGATTATTTGATTAGATAGTTTTCACATAGAGGATCTACTGGTCCAAACCATAGTTGTCAAGGCATCGCCTAGGCGTCCAGGCCGCTCAGCCTGGATTGGCGCCTTGGGCACCTAGTCGACATTTAGTCGCCTTGCTGGTGTCGTCTTTGAATTTCTTCCACCTCGAATGCCTTGGTTCCGTGACAACTATGGTCCAAACTTAAAGTCTTTTTATCCGATCAAACCTAAAGATGCGCCACATGTATAGCATAATGCATGGAAGAATTCGTTTCTTCATTTTTATTCCCAACCTTGATACACTCATTCTTTCAAAGAGGAAATACCTACCGGAACACCTGCAGCTTCACCCATTTGACGCATATGTAATCTGATATCAAGAACAGCATCTCTTGCTCTTAACAAAGCATTAACAATTGCTTGTCCACATGGATCAGCGGCTTGCTTCATCCACTGTTCATGTGATGCAGTTCGTCAGATCTTAAAAAGCATCAGACTACAAAAATAGAAACAAGATAGAAAATATATTAAAGGCCAGTGAAGGGAGAAGATCAGCCTTAAACCACCAAAAAAAGAGAAAAATGAGGGAGATGATCATCTTCCTATGAGGCTACTAATGAGCTAAGAGCTTGATGTAAAACTGAAGACCTACCGCAGGAGGGCCAAGAAAGTTTCTGTCTAGCGTGGCCCAGTCTATTTCCAAGGCTTGGGTCCACTTTTATTTCATGGTTTAAGTGTTTCTTTTATGTTTGAAGTTGTTTGGGTCACTTCCGATTGAACCGGTGGCATGTTTCCTCCAGTTTAAATTAGATATTTCTTTTACTGTTTTTTACTGTTTTAAGTCTTTAAGTTGGGTCCACATCCTTTTGAAGGCCACGTAGACTTTTAAAAGGACTTGTGAGTTGGAATTGGAGTCGGCTAGGAGTTTCCCAGCCCAACTTTTTAACTCTCTTTTCGGATTTTAATTAAATACCATGTGTGGGACCCATACAAATAATTTGTTTTGAAAAAAAGAATGCTGCTGTTACTCCTTGCGTGGAGAGCTCCCCTTGTGTGTGATCAAGGTGTGATAGGTGTTTGATCAGGCCAAATACCTACAGGTGGGAAGCCTTTGTGCTATACTCCTCTTTCTTTCATTAAAGTACTGTGCTCTGTTGTTCACGCAACTCTGCCATTACTTTTGTCTGCAATTCTTACCTATCCCTACTAGGAATTGCTGATTTGGAAGTGAGTTCCTAACCTGATTTAGAACCTGTTTTCAGAAATATTTAACTTAAACTGCTACCTTTCATATTCTGTTCCAAGATCTAAATTTTGTTGGCTTATTAGTGCAGTCCTTCAAGTAGGATTGACTCTTGTTCTTGAATTACTGCAGTAAGTGTCCATATTCAATTTATTCTTCTGAATATTATAACATAATATCAGTTCTTACTTGGGTTTTTTAAAGTACTGCTGTTTGATTATTAATCTGAACTGTAGTTTGACATATATACCCTTCTCCTAGTGTCACTAGGAATACTCCATAATTACAGATCCACCCATTGGATCAATCTGGAATTTCAGCAAAGAATCTCTCCTTTAATAATAGAATTTGAACTGCTTTTTAGGTTCATCTATTGGTTTGATTCTTTTATCTGGAGAGTTTTTTTTCCCTAATCTGGATTTTTCTTTCTCTGGTTTCAGTTCTGTTTGGGTACTGTTTTAACCCCTTAACTCAGCATTACATTAGAGTTCATCATTGACATGCTATTGGCAGGAACTGACTTACTGACCCAAAAGCTTAGAAGCATGTGAAACCAAGACCAAGTCTCCAAACATACAAAAAATAAAAATCTTTGCCCAAGTCCGGTGATGCCTGCTTTTTCATTTAGCATTGGCGTCATAGTATGATTAGTTTTTTTTTTTTTCTGGTAAATTCATAGTATAACTAGTCACATCATGTATATGTTACAGGTTGAACACAATCTGACTCACCAATCCCACCATAGAATTCACAAGCCTAAGCAATGGGGAGACAGAGGCCAAAATCTAACATTTGTACGAGTGAAAAGCCTGAGAAAAGACAGCTTAATTAGCCCAATGGAGCAGGATAATTCCCTGGTCAATTTCCTCACTGAACTTGTTATTACTATATCCATGATTTAAGCCAACAAAATGAACTTGACTGGTGCTACCCAACAGACCTATGCAATCTCATATTTGATACATAATTATATTTATCTTCACAGCCAGGAGAAAATGGTACAGCCTGAAAGATCCAATGACAAACAGATCAATTATTCATATGTTCTATAAGACTTTCAGAGGACCAACACCATGAGTGTCATCTTTAGAGCAAAGTTGGGGAGAATGGTTACCAAACTGGATTATCGTGAAGTTTACATTCAAATATTTTTCACTGAGAATAACTACTGGAACTTCAATGCTCCATGTGTTATATTTTGAGCCATTTCTTCGTTCAGAAACCTTAGGAATCATTTCTTTGGTGAACAAAAAATGAAAGAAAGCTATGCTGGTAGCAAATGGATTAACTTCGTCTGCATCAAAGTTATCGAACAACTGTACTCTGCACCACATGGACATCTATCATCCAAAATAAACCCTTCAGATATATGCCCATCCAATCAATTGATTTTTCCCCCATAAAGGTTATTATTTATATGGGCAAAGCCATGAAGGAATTCTGAAAAACCCAAATACCTGCCACATAGCAGATTAGATGGGGTCCAAATTTTGTGGTGAGGTAGACCTCGAGGTCTCCTGCCTACATGTAAAGTTTCATCCCAAACAGAAATCGCAAAGTGGCAAAACAAAGCTTTGAAAATCTAGGGACTATGGGAGCGTACATGGGCATACACGGATGGCTGAAAAATACAAGGATGAATGGCAATACACAAGATGTGACGACCCAAGAATACGGCAAGTACCAGACCCGCATGGAAGATTGGTGAGGTGTCCCCACCAAGAATACGGCAAGTACCAGGGGGTTTGGGAGATCAGTGAGGGTGTGCAACTTTAGTCCCACATCGCCTAGGGAGAGATTACTGGGCTAGTTGATAAAATCTAGCCTCCTTAACATGGCACAATGCATTTTAAAGCCTTGAGGCCCATGGGCCAAAGAGGACAATATTGTGCAAGGCTAATGGGGTCAGGGCATTACAAAGGGTATTAGAGTGGACCCCGACAGTGTATGGGGACGCTATGCATAAAGGGGGGAGTGTGACGACCCAAGAATAAGGCAAATACCAGACCCGCATCAATGAAGTGTCCTCACCAAGAATACGGCAAGTACCAAGGGGTTTGGGAGATCGGTGAGGATGTGCAACTTTAGTCCCACATCACCTAGGGAGAGATTACTAGGCTAGTTGATAACCTCTAGCCTCCTTAACATGGAACAACGCGTTTTAAAGCCTTAAGGCCCATGGGCCAAAGAGGACAATATTGTGCAAGGTTAATGGAGCCGAGGCGTTACACAAGAGGGTACAACAAAGGTCGGAATCGACACACCATCTTCCCAAGTTCTCAAATAGTGGACCATTATGAGAAGTTTATCTCAATGGGCCATGCAAAACAAAATTATTCCATTTTTACTTTTTAGATTATCCAGGTGCAATTAAAGAACTAGACTTGATCCTCCAATATAGTCAACTTCAAGTTGGACAATCTCGTAGGACCAAATGGAGGCTAACAGGACCAATCGTGTGCCACACATTTAACAGTAGCCACTTTTAATCACTCTTCTGATCTACCCTACAGCATCTTGCTACCTATGACCAGGACTAACGATATAAATTCCTACCATGAAAATAGAGCAACTTTTAGGCGGAAGTATACAAGTGGACAGACTAATAAATCAAAAAGGAGAGAAAATTTGAGAAAAATTATTTCTCACTCCTAAAAATGCTAAAATATTCATAGGCATCAGCTTTAGAGTCCAGTTCAAAGAAAATATATACTCTTTTTCTACCCTAAATCCTACTTCTTGGGAGCAATAATACTATGAGCTCAAGAATTACCTGCCCACACTTATACTCACTGCACTTGTTGAGAACATATTTGTAGGTATCCCAGTGCTCTTCTGCCAATTTACTCAACATACTGAGTTGTAGTTCGAGTTTTGAGTTCCCTTCTGTTAATCTTCTCCATGTATCTTGGGCCTTTTGAGGTTCAGATATTTGCCACTTCTTAACAGCACCTACCATTGATGGTGTTGATGATCCTCCTGTTCCTGGCTCACCTAAAAGCTGCAAAAACAGCCCCATCAATAAGTGCAACTTAAACAAAACATATACCACCAGTAAGAAAAAGGCTCTATAACAAGGACAAGAGTGAAAACCAAGCACATGCATGCAATGGAATAATATGATACTCACAAGATTCATCAATGGTGGTAAGGAGAACTTAGTCTTCTGATGATCCCAATTTCCTTTTATAACATCAGTGATGACCTCTTGCAATGGCTTTCCTTTGACAGCAACCTGTAAATCCAAAAGTGAGTGGATAACATGATCCACAATGTTAAATTCAAGGAGAAAACTACTAGATAAATGGATTCTTATCATTTACTCTGATTAAAGTGTTTTCTATTTATGTTACTTTCAGAGAGGAACATCATCAAAAAACGTAAAAAGAGGAACATCATCAATTGATGTTCATTGAATAAAAATGCATAAATTATGTGGTTTACCAAGTAGGGAGTATTGAACCAAAAGCGTGGTTGAATGCAATCCTTTTTTCAGGGACCAAAACAATGCTTAAAAGGCTTACAACAAACTTGTTTATAGCAATGAAGATGCATCTCTAATTAATTTCATTAGACTTTTGGTTGTTACCAAGCAGTTTTGCTAATATTGTGTTATTTGCAATTGTTAGTACTGTGTTAAACTGAGAGATTCAATCTGAAGTCATATATCCCTTTATGTTTTTTTAAAGTAAGAGTACAAGGATTTCAGAGTAACAAAAATATAAAGCATGGGACATGATATTAATTGCTACTTCAAGTTAATAGTCACCATCTTATGGAATTTAGTTGGTTAACTATCAAAGACAACCCATGACCCATCTATCAACTACAAAAATAATCATATGGAAATGACTAGTTTTTCTTCAGGTTATATGAAAATTCCTAGTTAATCCACACAATGTTCTCAACTTTTCTTTTTGGTAAACAATGTTCTCAACTACACTGTTATATAATAATGGATGTTTAGATTCAAGAAATCAGGTTAAGCCTATACCCTCTATTCTATGGTGGTTCATCAAATAATATGGTTACACTGTCCCGACCAGCACATTTTTTCTTTAATGTTCCCATATGCTTTTGTCATACTGGACATTCTAGATATAAGGTACCTTCAATCTCCTACATAAACTCCATTGGAATCTTCCACAACCCACCCCCCCCCCCAAACACACACAAACATACACAATACTCACACAGAAACCCACAGAACAAAAACAAATAATATAATTACCATTACAGCCTCCCACATATATGCAACATATACCTTAGAGATTGAGAGAGAGAAAGAGAGACCTGGGCAGAAGAAAGTACTTCTGGTGAAAAACGAACATAGCGTTGACTGCCATAGACTGCAGCACTGACATCAAACCCACTGCCAACCTTCCCTTGTGCAATACAATGAGCACTCTGGGCTACCACATGCACCAAATCAAGAATCTCGGTTCCAGTCTTTCCTTGGCATAGAGTATTAGTTGGAACTGGGAGATTAACAACTCCAAGGTATTGAAGCAAAGCTGCAACCACAGCAGTTGTCATTGCTGCAGATGATCCCAACCCTGTTTTCGCAACTTCAGGTTTAAACTTTTCCCCGTTTAAGCCATCTACATTAGAAGTAATTGCTGAAAAAGGTGGAAGGGAGGCCAATGATTCTGGTGTCAAGGGGAGTCCCTGTGCCTCAATCTAACAAGAAAAGGTGAAGGATATTAAAGTATTTAATTTCCAACATGCAGTTAAAATAGATGTGTAACTGAAAACTCAATTAACAGGGTGAAAAATACAATACTAAAACAACCATTGCAAAAAAAAAATCTAATACATCATTCCTTGTGGCAAAATGAATAGATCATCATCATACTTTCTTTTGGTCCAAACACTCAATAATTTGTATTCAAGAAAGAAAAAAACGTCATATAAAGCTCATGAAGGTAATGAACTAACATGCAGAGAATTTGTTTTCATTCAAAAATTTTATTTGAAGTAACAGGGCTCACAAACATCAGCAACTGAAAGCATCTTTCAATATACACAACTAAGTCTAATACCACCCCTATAACACATTCAATGGTAAAAACATAATAATAGCAATAAAATAAACAAAAGGCAATACAAAATAGTGAACACTAACATGAACAGGTGGTGCACAAAAGAGCAAAACAAGTGAAGTATCCTGCAGACCAACTCTCCCATTCCCCTTCTTGCTCTCTTTCCCTTGACACAAAAAAACCACTCATAGCCCACTCCCCACCCCCCAACCCCCACTAAAGAAAAAAAGTAGACAGGACATCTCAAATCATAGTAAACCAGATTAGCAACAATAAATCAGAAACGAATAAGTGGAAATAGTATGAGCAACAGTTCATATTCACAACCAAGGTTCAAAGTTTTGGGCCTTTTGGCTCTAAACTGAAATATTTCACAAAATTGCAAAATTTCGACTAGGTTTCAGCCACAGGTTTCGATTGCTGGTTTCAAGGCCCAAATGACCAAATTAGGTCCAGAAACTTCAAGGAAAACCTAGGAAGACACTATAAACATGGTGGAACCCTAGATTTAAAAAATAAATAAATAAAAATGGTAGTTTCTCTTTGGACCCTAGGTCACTCATGTATACTTTCACTAATATAACCTATACTACAGAAAATTTAGTACTAGAACACACATAATTCAATTAAAACAAATAAAATATGTATTAGGAATGAATAAACATAAAATTAGAAACCATTCCGTAATAATGAAATGTTATATATGGTTCATTACAAAGAAAATGGAGTGATTTAGCCAAAAAAAAAAAAATGAGGCTTTCTAGGAAGTTTCCCTCTTTGGAGTCAAAATTGTCAAATCTACATAAAAGATACCAAAACCCGAAACATGGTCCAAATTTTTCTGAAAATACAAAATTTGATAGAAACCATGCCCTTTTTACAGAGGGTTTGACAAAAACAATATCAAAACCCAAAATATGGTCGAAAATTTACCGAAACAGAAAAATTTCAACCGAAACTTGGTAAGACCCAGGTATTGCACCTGCTTTCGTTTTGACCTTTGTCTAAACTGAAATATTTCATGTATTGTTCACAACACAATTCGTCAAATGATCATTTATTAATTTAAGTAATTAGTATGCCTTGGGTGCACATGCATTTTAACTCTTGAGGTAAAATTTTCCATTGCATCTTGACCAAATTGACATTTTCATAGAACTTACCTTCTGGTTGCAAGAATGCAAGTGAAGGGAAATGAGAGAAAGTGAAATTAAATTAAAAAATAAAATATAAACTAACTTAAAATCTTATTGAATATGGTAATTAAACTTTTAAACTGGATCCTTGACTTTCCAATTCAAATCCAAGAAATTTCATCTAAAAGTAATTAAACTTCAATTACTTGCTAACAAAAGTTTTTGAGTTATTTATACAATTCATTGAAAGTTTTAGAGTTATTTATACAATCATTGCTGGTAATGAAAGAAAAGTTCCCTTCATATTTTTGTCTCAATTCATTTCCTTTCCCTTCCCCGTCCTTCACTTCACCTTTAACCCAGACTCAGGTTCAGGTATTTTTGTAATTTGTAAAATAGAGTAGAATGAAGAGAAGAATACAACTGCTGCCATGCTTGAATTTAAAGGTTATTTCTTTCAAGAAAAAAGAAGAATAAAAAGAAAAGAGTGGGAGGAGGAGTAGGAGACCATGAAGCCAAAGAGATCTCAACAAAAATCATCATCACTGTGAGAAGAATACCTGGTTACGGTATGAATAGAAATCGTTGGAACCTAAGATCGTAATATCAAGACCTGCAATGCTAATCCAATTAAGATTTTAGATTCATAGAGTCCTATTGCTATATAAAGTAGGCAAGATTAGTTCATAAAATAAAAACTTTACCTCGCAAGAGTAGATTGCATAGCACATCCTTCTTACTTTTGTCAGCAAATACTGCATGCGCAGTTGCCACAGTGTATTGTATTGCTTGTTCTACGAAAGGGTTGCTTAACTCCCTGAGATATTAAACCAATACAGTGTCATTCTTATGAATGAATGGTCTATTTCCATTTCAACCTAAGAAACTTCACAACTAGATAGTTTGCATCCAAGCATAACGGATACAGTAACCTCAAATCCACTGGTTATGCATGATTGATCCCACACTCTGTTTTAAGCCATACCTACAATTATGTTCCACACATACAGGCACATGTAGCAGTCCACATAGTATAAACTAAAACTGGTAGGAACTTGCCTTGAAGAGACACACTGAAGGGTCAAGTTCTTAAGAGACATTTTGTACATGCTTTCTCTACAGAGTTGAGGAGATGTCAACTTCACATCTATCCATGCCTGAAAAATCCCAAAGAAACAAAAAAATCAGCAAGAATTCAAAAAAATCTACTCAGTCTTAATACCTAGTAGAGCAAACACAACCAAATATTCCAATTTCTTCACAAACACCCCCCCCCTTCAGTGAGAATGAAACAGATTTCAAAAAGAGTGCAAATTCAAGTTTCTAGTCACAGGAACAATAACATTAGAAAATCCGAAAAATTTCCTTATAGGATAAGATATTAGAAGTGTTACCAACAAAATTAGCAGTAAAAAAAGTCAGGGTCGTAACAATGAGGAAACATAGGAAACTACTGCAATAAGGTACCAGAATTTAAAGAAATTATGTATTATGAAGGTGTGGATTAGAACCCTAGAAGCATAATTTCTGGTTTAGATGTGAATTTTTTTTTTTTTTTTCCGTTACTATGCTTGTGAAGGCCACTTTGGGGTTCCCAAAACCAATTCCATCCCATTTTCAAGATTTTACTTTTAGATAAAAAGCAGCAATGAACTAGTAATGATATTTTCAAACATTAGAAACACTATAGGATTATACTTTTCATATAGATGTTTCCCCTTGATTTTTTATTTTTATTTTTTTTAAATCAATCTTATTAGTTATAGTAAGAACTCGGAGGTATTTCCATGCTAACAATTTCTTCTTAACTTTTCCTGCCTGAAAACCTAGGAAATTTCTTTTGAACTTAAATAACGCAGAGGGTTGAGATTCACTCTCAGCCTGCCCTCCAACCATTGATGTGCTTCAAGAAGCCCAAGAGAAAGACTTCTTTCGAGATCAACAAGTATAGAGATGGGTAGATCAAAGAGCACAGGTAAATAAGAGATATCAGTATGGGCCTATAGCTTAGTTGGATAAAGCATTACCACATCTACTAAGAGCGCCATTTCACCTCACAAAAAGATAATGATATAATTCCACAATGGTCATTTCTTGCATTGAGGTAAGTTCTAATATTTTATCAGACTAAGGTATATTCAGCTATCATTCCCCACTTCAAGTTCCCGACCTTTAAGCCATGATAGTCACCACAGTGACAACATTACAGCGCCCATGAATGCAAAATAATCAATACAAATTGGAGAGGACAAAGTGGCGATCCCTATGCATTTAGGATTCCAAACTGAAGACATCCAACACAAGTTTTGGACTGCATCACCTATGGGGTACCAAATCTAACTTCATTTGTTTTGGTAGACATTCCTCGGAAAGAAAGATGAAAAAAAACCCAAATATGAAACTCGGGAAAATATACAAAATATATACAAATCAGAAGAAGCACACACCCATGTCCATCTGTGAGGACTGACAGCTTCATAAATTGGCTTCACGATTGCGTAGAAACGAGCGTTTGTGCTGAGGACAAGGCCAGCATTTGGTCTCTCCAAGATAAGGTAGCCCCCAGTCATCAAAACCTTGCCAGGGGCGGATGCAACTCTGAAAGAACAACAATAACCAATACGAACAACCGAATTCAGATGCAAGTGTCTTCTATTTAAAAACCCAAACAGAAACAAACCAGAGAAACCAAAAACCATTAGATACAGCAAAGCAAGAGGAAACAAAAATTTTGCAAACTGGAATGGAGCTTACACTGTCATTGCTCTCCACTTATTTGCTCCACTCGTGTGCTCACTGCTTAATCAATCTGACTCCTACCCACTTCAGTACTCCCCAGGGACACCTAAACCACAATAAAATTACTTCAAAACATTGCTTGAAGGATGCAAAATAACCAATTCGATTGGATCCGTGAGGTCATAAAAAGTGAATTTTTTGTAGTACTTCGTTTTAACTGTGGGTTGCAGATTTTACAAAACTGTTACTTCGCTAATTCAATCTGCTAATATGTTCAAGAAACATGAAACAGAGAAGAGAATCAAGTTAGAGTTGAATTGGGCTGTCTTTGGTTGGATTTAGATTTCTATATTAGATTGATTTCTTAAAATAATTCAACAATTTTTTTTTTCAATAAATTGAAATTGTTTGGTTGCATCTTTCTTGGATTTGATAGAACATTTGCAGAGAAGGGGGGTGGAGTTGGGCAAAAAAAAAGGTCATCCGCCATTTTCAGAGGTTCAAATCTCTATACGTTGTTTTTTTCCGGTAGGCAGGACCACCATAGACAGAGCATCAAAGCTCTGCACGTCATGGTTCGTGGAAAAAAATGGAAAAATGGCCACTTTCCAAGTTCCAGTTTTAATTGCATCATGGGAGCTTTGCTGTTCAAGACTCAACAGAGAGTTCGAAAATGAAATAATGGCATTTCATATATTTCATTTCTGCAATGATCTGTGAGAGAGAGAGAGAGAGAGGGGAATTTTACCTGTACTCGTGTCGTCGAAATATTTCTCAGTAAAATCTGGAAGAAAACAGCCACACTCTACGAAGCAGTGATAAGTCTGGTCACATCAAGACTCTCCCTAAGCCCTGCAGTGGCGGAAGCCTCGGAGTTCTTTGGGGGTTGCGAAGAAGATGCAAGAGAAAAATAAACTAAGAGTATGGCCCCTCGGTTTGTCCCAGCGAATGTGAGCGTAAGCCATGGATTTAGTTGTCGATATCGGTATCGGTATCGGTATCGGTATCGGTATCGGTATCGGTATCGGTTTGGTATCGGTATCAATATTGGTATCGATATCAGTATCAAAGAGGATCCATGTATATCGGTTATTTTTATTTTTACATTTTAGAATAAGAAAAACATTTTTTACTGTTTTACCTTGAAAATGATATGGATATCTGATCTGGATCGATCAAGCAACAAGGATTGATTGAGGATCGATCTCAATTGATACCAATTCGATATGACTAATATGATACTAATACTTGAAACCATGGCATAAGCCATCAACCATAGGGGTACAGTACGGTGATCATTTCATACCTCCTTATGTCTCATTGTAACAATATGCTCCCTTTCTAAAATTAGCAATTTTTTTGGAGAGGGTACCCAAAAAGATAGTGTGACATCTGAGTCAATATGTGAACCAACGGGAATAATGACAGAAGTATTAATAGGGATGGGATTTCTACTTTTTTATGAAGAGTGTGGCTATCATTTCTCATTCATCGTGTTTGTGAGTAAGAGCCACGTTGACTTTTAGGCCTCTTCTTTTGTCCATTTTTTCTTTAATTAACGAAATAGTATGCTTCTCCATTTCATAACAGATAACATACTCTATGCTCCGAAGTCTCAATGGCTTTATTATGTTGATAGGGAAATTGAAAGGAAGGTAAAAGATGGGAAGTAAAATTTTCAAATCTAACAAAAAGAACTTTGAACGAGAAATTGCTACCCTCTAATGCAAGTACATGTCAGCAGACATGGCCAATGGGAGGGCACGTGCGAGCATCTTCATCATGGGGTAATGCGATCTTTTCACACCCCGTTATGTCTACATATCAATACACACCAGGAGGTAGTAATTTTTCTTCAAAAAAATTTTGGGGTAAATTACACCGAAGTATCCAATGTTTAAGAAAATCCTCTCTCTCTCTCTCTCTCTCTCTCTCTCTCTCTCACACACACACACACACACACATATGCTTCAGAGAATCCATATTTCATACTTCTTTCTGAGCTTTGAATTCTCTCTATCCACAACAATGTGCAAACAGAAGTTTAATGGCCATCGTTCTCCTATACTAGGGGTGTCAATTGATGCTTGTTAGGCCTCTTGGCTTGCACTATGAACTGCTTATTGAAGGAATTAGTATGGCAAAGTTGAGCTTGATCAGTTTTTGGGCTTTAACCAAGCTTCTACTAACTAAGCTAATCGGAGCTTAGTTGGGCCTTAAATAGGCTTCAGTTGTCTTAGATTTTAAAAAAATTAATATATTTATTAAATCATCAGCAATTTAGAAAAGCCAAACTTGATTACATTCAATAACTATATATATATATATATATATATACCTTATCCTACCAAAACAAATTGAAATATACCGTATAAACGGCCGGGCTAGTAGGTCAGGCCGAGTCGGTTGCTTATCAGGCTTGCACATTGTACTATGAATTTTCTATTTATAAACTAGCCCAACATGTTTATTAATCGAGCCGATCTAGGTAGGGCTATAAATGTTATACCCGTGCCCAAAAAATCGAGCTAATTTCAACTTTTGGACATATGTAACGCAACTCAGGTGAGAACCACTAGTAACTTATGAGTTGTCCGGCTCATTGCATGAAAGAACTATAAATCATTGAAGAAGTTAGGATATGCACTCTACCATTGAAGAGAATTTTCCCGAACCTTATTAGTAAAATGTACCAAGAGGTGGAGCCCACACATTGAAAACATATTGGGAAGGCCTTACTCAACTTAAGGATCCATTTCAACACAAAAGGGGACTAGTTCAGCCTTTATGAGCTGATGGTCATCAGCCAGTGATCACCCTACGGTTAAGGTTGTGGCCAAAATCGGTTTATTTTTCCGTGAGGCCCAAGTCCTCGCACCCTTGCACTTCAAACCACTGCCAATAGTTGGGACAACTTATTTGGGAATAGATTAATATATGGGACACCCCGAGGTGGGACCATTAGTGTCCAATGACAGATTAACCTAGTAATAAGTGAAAACTCATTATTTTTCATTGACTTAAGTGGCTATAAATACACTCTTGCTCCTTCATTTCTCCTTACCTAAAACGTTGGAGAAGAAGGAGAAAGGGAAGGAAGAAGGAGGAGAAGGAAAGCAAGGGAGGAGGGAAAATGAAGGGCTTGGGGTTCCTATTAACTAAGGTAAGACTATCTTCTCTACCCCTCTCCCCACCCCCCCCCCCCCCACACACACACACAAAAGTCACCCTCTTTCTTCCCCAATTTCTACTCTCCATTAAACCTAATGGGGAAACCCAACCGAATTTCACCTCTACACTCACCTATATTACCAGTTGGGAAGGGGATTTGCTGTGGGAGACTTGCCCTAGCAAGAGTAAAGGTTCAATTTAAGACCCTAACCCATCCCTAGTAAAATCCTCATCTAAAATCCCCAAACTGGTAACAAACTCTAACTGAAATTCCCTCACCCACCTACCTAATTTTCAAATTGAATAGGGGATTTTGGTTTAGGGGACCTAGGCAAGTTAATCACTCACATTGAGTGTGGAGACATCTTACATGAAAAGCCCCAAATTTGGCAACCCAAAACCCCAAATCCTCTACAACTAACATCCCAAACCCAAAATTGGGTTGGGAAAAATGAAATTAAACTCATGAATGATAGATTGGAGTGATCACATAGGTAATTGATGGTCATTACATGAACTCCCAACTAATATTCCCTAATTTAGGTTAACCTAGACTCGTAAAATTTAGGGATTTGGTGTATCTTGTGGTTCTATGTTAGTTAATTAATTAATTACACTAAACTTAACCTAAGTGGAGTGTGTGAGAATGATCTACACATAAACCAACCTCGTAGAAATCAAAACCTAACTTGTAAGCCACCTAAATAGGGCAAAACAGGTGTTTTAAGCTGGAATACACAATCCCCATAGAACTACACCCACCAATAGACATTAAAAATGGTCCCATTGACCCGTGGAGCAAATCTGGGCAAGGAACAACCTAGATTGGCTTACCGGTCAATGGTCACCGGAGGATGGACATTCACCAGCGAAACTCCCAAAAGGGGTTCTTGAACCCATTTTGAATAGACATGTACCCTAGGATCAAACCTCCTATGGTTGACTATTTTTCTTAAAAATCTTATGTATCCTAGGAATAGAACCAAGAAATGACAAGACAACGTGGCATGAGGCCATCGATTGTCTATCATCATCTAGGACTTGAGGTGAGGGATTTTTGTGATTTTATTTTATGGAATATTTATTTTATGATGCATATGTGGATGAGCATGCTAATTTCGTATTATAAACTTGTTACATGTGTTGGATGTGTATTTTGCATAATGACATGAGTTGTGAATGGAGTGTGTGTGTGTGTGTGTGTGTGTGTGATTGTGATGCAAAATAGCTGAAGGTTGGATTCCGATACTACATGCCCAGTATGAATGTATGTATATGAGTTTGTGCTATGGAGATTGGGGTGCAAGGTGGTCGAAGGTTGATTCTGGCACTGCACACCCATGGTGTGTGAGTGTGGGGTATAGGGTGGCCGAAAGTTGGTTCCGGCACAGTATGCCCACAGGGTGTGTAAGTGTGATTGTAATGTGGTGTGGCATATTAGAATGCATTGGGCTAGGATAACCACCCTAGTGCTACAATCCTTGTCAATAGGGTTTATATATTAGCTAATTCTACCGTCCAATGGTCCGAGGTTAGGGACGATTTTCAATGATTAAGGAGCGTAGATACCGACGAGTGACAATTTGATTTAGTGATGTGATGTATATGGGTGATTATTAATAAGGGTTTATCGGGTACCAAAGTAGCCATATAGTGACCGGTATGCTCTTGATTCACAACTAGCTTGTATCCTCAGGGACCAATAACGTACATTCGTGACTGGGGATATCACCTACATTGCAGTAGCACTAAAACCCAATATGGACTTAAAATCTATTGACTAGGAAATTAAACCTAGTGCTACACCCTTATAGCTCGGGTGACCGATGTGCTTGATTCTGGGACTATGGTATAAGGTGGTATTAATTGTTAGGAGTTTGCGGGGTGATCGATGCTCTTGATTCTAGGACCTACAAGCTCTTGACTCATAACTAGCATATATCACTGGGTGACCTATGCGCTTGATTCCAGGACCAGGGATATCCCCTATGTTGCAGTAGTCCTCAGACCCTAATTTAAATTAGTTTTATTTGCATGAGGTACTGGTTGTCCTATAACTCGAGTGACCCGATGTGCTTGATTCCAGGACCTGCAGGCTCCGAACTTGCAACTAGTGTATATCGTTGGGTGACTGATGGGTACTGATTTTTTGGGACCAGGGATATCCCCTATGTTGCAGCAGTACCTAGACCCTAACATTTAATTAGTTTAGTGGACAGACTTGTGTGATCATAATCCGAATCATATTTGCATTCATAAATTCTCATTGTTTCCATTATGTTGTATTATATGTATATTTGTTTTATATGGTAAATCCATATTCTTGTATCTATAATTGTTTTGGCATGTGTGCACCCCTCACTGGGCTTCGTGGAAGCTCACCCCTGTTGTTGCCCCCATTTTAGATGTTGATCCAAGTACCCATCCGGAGTTTGTGACTGGGGAGCCGACTCTCTATGGAGGTGACCTCTGTGATGAGGAGTTAGCTATGCACAAGGATGGTTGCGTATGTGGCAACTGTGCATTCATAGCATGTTGAGGATGAGAATATCATCTTCCTTTTGATTATTTTGTTTTACATATCAGATGTAGCCCTCGTGGTATAATTGTAATTATGACTTCCACTGTGAAAACATTTTGATAAATATGATTAATATTATTAAACTTCACCAGTTGTATCTATTTGATTATTACCAGTTTATTATTATCTTGTGATCGTAGAATCATTTCATAATTTATGCACTTAAATTATTGCATCATAGATCTTAGAGGGATTGTGGACACGTATGCGTGTCCATGTTATCAGCCTTCTCAGGTGAGTGGAGGCAAGGTGTGATAATAAATATGTCAGGCTAGGTCAAGCCTGGAATGACAATCTCATTCTCTACATTTTAACCATATTGTCTTTTGCCTTAACCATCATACCTTATACTATGATTCTATATCAATCATATGCATGGTTCAAGATTTCGACCATTTCGATTGTATTGCAAGTGTCTGATACAAAATGATAGTGTACTTATTAAAAGTCCCTCATTTCAACCCATTTCAATAGATCTCAACAAATTTCAACCGAAAGGGTCAAAATTCCAACCAACTCAATTGGTTTGCCCATTTTGGTCTAACTAGTACCTAATAAAGTGGATAGTTTCGTAGGAAACAAGCCCATTTCGCAAGTATCGACTCCTCCCTCCACATTACAATTGTAAGAGTTGGGAAACATAGGAAATTGACCAAGAAATTGAAATTTCTCCCTCAATCTTTCATTTTATACTTGAATCTTACACAACCAAAGCAGATCTACCTAATAAAGGGTTCTTGGAGCAAAAAGGTAAACCCAATTTTTTCAAAATTTTTTTTTCTTTTTTATAAATGTACTTGTACATATAGTAGAATGATTTCATTTTTTTTATACGTTAGCTAGAATGATCTGATCTACACATTCATTGTGTTGGATTTTTTTACATATTAAATTATTTTTTTATTTTTTATTTCTAGAAATACACTTTTCTACAACATATATTTGAAAAAGTAGGGTTAATATTTAATGTTTCGTGTTTGATTAATATATGTTGGACATTATTGGCCATTTTACGATGTTACCATGTCGATATCTTTTTTATCTTTTTAATTTTTTTTTATTTTAGAAATAAAATAAATAATTTAAAAAATAAAAATAATATGAAAACTCTTTTAATATGGTTTGAATAATCAAGAAAATTATTAAAGTTATTAGACCCGATTGTTAAGCGTCTTGAAGTTGGTCAACTCATAGAAGAAACCTGCCTTACCAGTCATATGGGCATCAATATAAATGATGAAAATGAAGATGGAGGTGGAGGTGGTGTGCACAAAGAGTAACAAGAATCATTTTCATAATCAAAGTCCATAAGGAGAGACAGCTCATGCATCCTCTAAATAAGGCTAGTTAGTTTTACTTTATTCACCTTACTTCAACTTATAAATTTGGACATTTAGTTGCTTACTCACTATTTTATATTATTTATTTTTAGTATGCTAGCTAAATTTAAAGTATCAATACAAGCATATGCCTGCATTGAGAACTGATCTCATAGATATAGTTTACGCCATGATGGAGAAGGTTGAGGCAAATCCAACAACACAAGATATTATCAATACAAAGATGAGAGTGGTAGTTAATAAATTATGCAATTACTAATTTAGGATATTGATGCTAAGTTGCTAACATTGGTACCAAACACTTAAATGAATACAGATGAAAGCCCAAGGGTAGTACTCAGAGTTTTGTCTGGGCAGCATCTGTTGTAGGTCTGGAAGGCACAACTATTGGCTGGTCTAATGACCTTATTCATTTCGTTCATATTTAGATATGCACCATTATGGCATCACCTAAAAGTCTTTTATGGTTTTATGTAGTTAAATGTTGAGTGCAATATGGAAGATATTCACCCAACCTGTCCAAAATAGTAATTAAAGTGTTTTTCCAAACATAGTCTGCTACTCGGTGCGAGTACAATTGGATTACTTTCAACCTCATAAACTCTAAGATATGAAACCAATTGTGTGTTGAGTAATTATTGGACCTAGTGTATGTGTGTTACATTTAGGTATGAGAATGATACTAGCTAATTGAGCTCGTCGATATCTTTCAAACGGATGACGATAAGGAAAATCCCTATATGAGTGGGTTAAATCGAGGTGAGATACATTTAGATGAGCCTAGTGGTCGGTCTAGAAGTCATATTACTTCATAAAGGGATGTTAACTTTGACAAATATATGTCAAAAGAAGGTAAAGTTCACTTAGAGACACCTAGTCCATTTAAGTCCCATCTTGATCCTGAAAATGATGAAGAAAAGCCTCGGTTGCCTTCATTGACTTCCACTCGGACACTTGACCCAATCCAAAGCTAAGATAATAATGATGGTGGGTATGACGGTGATAGATGAGCTTCCCTACGAGAGGACATGAAGCATCAGGATCTAATGCCACAACCATCGGTAGTCAAATTTATAGGAGAGACTCAGTTGACCTATGCCACGCAAAATGAACATCATGGTTCACGAAAATAGAGAGGCTACACTCGAAGACCACGCCATAAGTTCTAACCTGAATATGAGGCAACTGGGATGGGCTAAGGCATGAATATATCCAACTTGTCTGTCATAATGAAAGCAATGAGTTTGGGAGAGAGTAAATAATCTAGGCATTGGTGTTCACTAGAATTTATTGGCTCGTGCCCTAGTCCAGTATATCATAGTGATATCTACTTTGAGAGTGTTGGACCACACGCATCACATTGTGGGTATCCACTGTATGGTGTATATGCTGGTGGACCATCTTTCAAGAGCATTGGTTCCTCTAGATATGGTGGCGGATATCGATTAAATTATGGATTTTCTACTTCATTTGGATAAAGGATAGTTGAAGTAGTGGGTCAGCTTTTGCTAATAGCATCTTCGGGTATTTATCACAACCATGTGTGCCACATTCACATCCTATTAGTTTCAGTGAGTCGTTCCCTAAGTTGGGATACCTAGGAGATGTTGATGATAAGTCTTATAGATAGGAAGTGGTGGACTTCCAAAACAATTGAGCCCAAAAATCATTACGAGACTCATATGTGGTGCATTCAGATGAGTGACTATGAAATCTGCCGTGGTAAGCACTTTGTGTACTGAAACTTCCTAGACACTCCACCTGGAATTGAGTGGTGAGAGATAAATCCCACTTGTAACATTATTATTTGTTTGTATACTCTACATTATGTTTTGTTTCTTTTAATCATGTATTCCTATTTTTAGCTAGTAACTTGTATGTAAACTAGCAAACGTGGGTCAACACCACAGAAATCACTCTGGTTTTTTTGTTTTATGAAACTAATTCTTTGAATATGTTAGAAATGTCAACAATATGACATACAAAAAAAAAAAAGTTTCAATTTGCAACCTTGGTTTCCACGATTGTTGGAAAAATTCCCAAGTTTCCATGAAATTTCGATCGAAATTTTGATCTCGACCAGGGTCGAAACTTGAAATTTTAAAACTTGGTCATTTGTGGGTTGATCCCACACTGGTTTCAAAAGAGATTTTAATGTGGTCTAATACGATCTTGAGTTCCCTTACCGTGTACGCCAGTTTATTGGGTTGGGTTCTTTTTCCTATCTTCTACCTATCTTGGAAGAGATGATAAATATCTCTTAAAACAAATTATAGGAATCAATTTAGCTAATTAGGAGGGAGCAAACCTCTATCTTTTAGTATCTTAATTGGATTTCAACTTCTTACCTTCCATTATATTCTCTATCCTTTTAAATAGGATAACTATCAATTCATAATATTCCACAGAATCATCTATAACCCGTTATCCCTGCGTTTATATATATATATATATATATATAAATATATATAACTTCTACTGCACTTCCCATTACATAATAACTACTAAGGAGCTCCCATGATAACAACTTCTCATGTAATGATTAACTCTTAACCAACTTTCACATGTTGAGAGTTCTGCAATTACCCATGCAGACTAATACAACTACTCTAACCCTCTATATCGTGGATTCGTAACAACTCCCTTCCTTTTAATTTTTTTAATTTGTCCTAAATGTCTAATACTTTCCATGATGTGCATAGTCCGGTGGTGATTCTGCCACACCACTAATCAGCTCACCGTTACCTTATCTTACCCCTCTTCATCATAGCACCAATCAAGAATAACCTTTTACATTGATGGTTGGAAACAAATCGTTCCTTCTTAGTATAACATAGTTCTTTCACTCACCAATCCTACGTCTTGGGAGAAGTTAGTCGATTGATAGGAATCGAGAGCCTCCATTTTAAACTCGTTAATGTTTGGGGGTTGGTTGAAATCTCAAGCTTAGTAAAGCCAAGACAAACCAATGGCAGTGGTTAAGGTGGCGGGTCTACCAGCTAGGGTGTTCACCTTAATTTGGTCCCTCAACCAACTGATAAAAAAGATTGTCTTGCCTCTATGGCAGAAGAGCAATATTTTTTCAAATTTAGTTTAATAATCACCAATCATACCCAACTATTGCAACCGAGCATGTTCTCCAAAGAAGTCTTGGAATGGTGTGGGAACGAACCTTAGTGAAGTCCATTGCAGAAATATCCCAAGACACCACCTTTTCATCTTTCTTAAAACATGGTACCATAATTGAACGTCTATTCCAAGTGAAAGGAAGCTAGTGCTACATGTTCTTCCTTTTACTTTTAATATAAATTAAAAAGTTAACTTTCTCAACACATCCAACTAGTTGTGTCTTCGTTCCCATTGTGCGAAAAGTCAAGTTTAATCAATTTATGAGTAATAGCCTACTAGGAGTTAGAGGAGCTTCGTTGGATGGCTGAGTGGGCGCGTTTGTGGTGGCGAGACAATAGCTCCTAAATTTTCACCCACATCATATTGTGAATGAGGTTGAGAGGGATTGAACCTCTCAAAAATTTCATTGAATCGAAAAAGAATCTATTATAGTTTTTCGAGAATTCATAAAACTTGCATCATCATCATCCTTTTTTTCTTTCCCTCCAATTTTGATGTCGTTGACACAACACTCACTCCCCAATTCTAACAAAACTCTTGTCCACATATGGTGTAGAAGTCATTAGAGTTATAGCCAGAATTTTGGTTCAACAACTTAGAATAGGAGCCAGCTTGTTGTGTCTCCATTTTCATGAATCCTTTTGTAAATGTAATCAATTATCAATTCTGAGCTATCTCCTTAATTAATTATTCCAGTTGTTATAATTATTCTTCTCAATTACTAATTTATGAAGTGCTAACCAAAATTGTGTACGTACATGATCTAGGAGTGTAGGACTGCGATGGTTCCATTATTCTATATGGGCCAAATTCTAAGAAGGATGCACCTCCTAAGAGACATTCTACTCGGGGGATTTGAAGTCGTGGGGAGTATCAAGGCATAGGTTAATGTTTTGTGTCTCGGTATCATTTCATGTGCCAATATACTCATCGTTGCTACAAGTGAAATCTTTTTTTTTTTTTTTTCTGGTAATTAATTATTTTGTATTATAAATGACGGAAAAAGTTTTTCTGGTCTACCGACTAGCTTAGGGATTTGCTAGTCAGGAATAACCCCATACCTTCATATAGAATCAAAAAATCTAAATCGTTCATTAAAATTAATTTTTCGTATATACGATGTATCATTAGAGTCCAAGCCAAAATCAGATGAAGACGACGATGAATGCTCACCATCCTTTTGGGTAAGGTGATTATTGCTTCCTCCAGAGAAACCCAGAAAGAAATAAAAACTAACAGCTCTGTGAGGTACTCCTAAGTGGCATGGATCTTTGATTAGGTACTGGTATTGAAGAGATTTGTTCAAAGCCTGCATCAGCAATGTTTGTAGTCATTTTCTCACTGGATTTTCCATAGACCACTCATGAATTAGAAAATCTATTTGTTGATTTCTCTTTCTGGATCAGGATCAGGAATCGGTGGGCTAAAAGGAGTAAAACAAAATGGGGGTTTACTTTCCTTCGATTGTGTTTATTGTGCCATGATTTTGAAGGACAGAGACAGCGAACGTAGCTTCCTTGATCGATGAAAATTTACAAAACCCAATGCCACCCAACCATCAAAATAGCTAAAAACACTAGCAATTTTTACTGAAAAATCAGATTTGAAATCCACATGCCATGATTATAAGGCACAAGATTCTTGAGCCTTTTGTGCAAAAATCACACATTGATAAAAATCTCTCATCTCGTTAAAATTGGTAGGAATCTCAGATCCGAGGGTCTTGGGAAGTGGAGGGTTTTTTTATTGTGAATTTCTATAAACTTGATATTTGATTTTGATTTTACCTTTTGAATTTGTCTCTTTTGTTTCTGAAATTCTTGATTTAGATTAGTGGTTTTGTGCAAATATATGGGAAATCAGATATTGCGACGATCCTGAAGAAGAATAACAATAATAGATGTGGAATGTGACTCTAGAACGAGGATGTGGGCTTTGAGAAATTTATTGTTCTTATTTTGGTGTTCAATTTCCTGCTTGTAGCTGTTTATTGCAGAGCTCTACTACTTATTATGGTGGAAGAAGAGAATATAAGATGAAACATAAAACATAGGATATGCAACCAAGGGTATTCGTCTGGCTTGTATATACCAATCGTATTTTTAATAGAATTCTTTAAAACACATAATAGAATATAGTTTAAAAAGTACCACACAGAAGATTTTTAAATAAGGTGATCGACCAGAAAACCCCAACCGATAAATGACATTGGGAGAGATTAAATCTCTCAAAGAATTTATTAAATTGAAAAAGAATATATCATTACTCTTGAAGAATTTACTATTATCCTTGTTGAGGGAACTCACTTTTTCTTCCGTAGCTCCCCCGGCTCATCTGCTTCTTAACTCTGATACTAATTTGTTATGTGCATAGTTTTTCTTTTCTATCTATCTTGAACTAGAAGGTAAGAATCTCTCAAGAGAGATTATATGAATCGATTTTAGTTAATTGGGAGAGCGCTAACCTTTATCTCTTAAGAGATTAATTGAGTTTTAAATATGATAACTATCACTTACATAATATTCCATATAACCACTCGGAACCTATTATCCTCGCCATCCTATGCATAAATTATGTTTTTTCTTATCTTCTTTTTTTTTTTTCTAACAAGGTCATTCAAATAGAGTACATGGGTTACGTAATGTTTCAATACTCAATATTAAAAATCAATGAGTGAAATACCACAAACTTGTTATACATGTCGTTAATAGGGCCTTTTAGGCTAGGATATGTGCATAACTAAAGTATTCTCTAGAAATATTTTTGTAGACACAACAGACATGACAAATGGATAAAAAACAAATGTCCTCAGGAGAAAACCAAAAAGGAGGAGAGGCATGACAGACAAAGGCCCATGTTCTCTAAACATGATGGCCAACAACTTTGTCTAATCCCTATTCCCCACCTTCCCTAATGTCTGCATAACCAAAGGATTCTCTTATAATGGATAAGCATATGAACTTGGTCAAAAGCAGCAACGTCAGAAATAAACTCAACACTAAGGTGCCGTTTGATAACACTCTGGGAGAATGTTTATGGTGTTCTTCTATTCTGCGGGAATGCAAATAGAACAGAAATATGTTTGGCACGTCCAGTTCATTTTTTTATTCTCCCGGAATGAACCAATGAAAAAGAATGAGTAAAGAATACATTGCAAGAGTACCAAAAAGTTGCTTTTCTATTCTTTTAGAAACTTAAAAGAACAAAACTATTCAAAACCCTCACAATCCCTTTTCTCCATCTCACGATCAAAAATCCCCAAATCCTAAGGAAAACCTGCAATAGGTTTTCACTCTCTCGGTCGCGGCTTCCTGCAACTGTCGCCGCTTCCCTGCAATGGTCGCCGCTTCCCTGCAACGGTCGCAGCTTCCCTGCAACGATCTCTCCTCTCGGTCGCCGATGTCCTCTCTCTCCTTCACCGCTTCCCTGTCTCTCTCTCTCGGTCGCAGGTTGGTCGCAGGTCAGTCGCCGCTTCCCTGTATCTCTCTCTCGGTTGCAGGTCGGTCGCCGATCGCCGCTTCCTTGCCTCTCACGATCGTCGCTTCCCTGCAACTCACGATCAAAGTCGCCGCTTCCCTGCAGCAGGTATTGTCTCGCTCTCTCGCTCTCTCGCTCTCTCGCTCTCTCAGTCTCAAGTATCACACCCAACAAATTTGAAGTCGATGGATTTTGATTCTGATATCAACTTAAACACGAAGCCGATGGATTTTGATTTAGCCACTCAGGATCAAAAACCCCCAAATACTTAATGCAAGAGTCAGTTCTTTCTTTATTCTTTCATCGCATGTTTATCATTAATAGGTATAATTTGAGATCAGGCAAGGTTTCTAGTGCAAACCTTGTGAGCAGAATGAGTGATTAGCATGACATTATATTGTTGTTGATCAGTTGCAAAAGCTACAGCAATGGCCTGCAGAAAACAATTCATTTGATAATAAACTCTAACGAATTGATTTTTTTTTGGGGGGTGGGGTGGCGGGTCTGGAGTAAAGAAGAAGAAACACTGCCACGGATAGGAATTATGAAAAATTTATCACAAAATCTTGTTAGAAACTGGATAACTAACAGCAAGATTT
The DNA here is from genome assembly GCF_013358625.1 of Macadamia integrifolia. Lineage (NCBI taxonomy): Eukaryota > Viridiplantae > Streptophyta > Magnoliopsida > Proteales > Proteaceae > Macadamia > Macadamia integrifolia. The sequence continues at coordinate 107,662 of NW_024870054.1, forward strand.
AGTTTCTTCAGCCCAGAGACATTCGCATATACAGCACACATAAACTACAGGTGTTATAAATTCAAGGGAAGGCAGCTAAGCACTAGCTTGAAATTGGGACGGTCTGTCTGCCAGGTCCTTTAGTATTCAGAAGAAACAAATCAGGTAGGTAGGCTTGAAATTGAGCTCTAGTCCTATATTTTGAATGGTTCAATAGTAAGCTAATCCAACAACTAAAAGTGGCGGGTGGTGAACAGGAATTAAGAGCACTTAACACTTTTACATCATGGAATTTAACTAAGAAAATCCTACTAAATTTCAGTGGAGAAGAGGATGAGATATCCATCTCATAAAACCATCAGAATCCAACACCATACAGATTCTTGAGTGACAGTTGCAGATTCCCTTCTCCTCTGCCCTCGTCTGCCATGAATGACACGTCTAGCATTCACTACAATACTTCATCTTTCACAACGGAAAGTTTTCAGGCAGAAGAGATAGAATTGAATAGATTTACTTATGCTAGGCAATTTATTGAGTATTGCCATGCTAGGCAATTCACTACATTTAGAATTTCACCTGGAAATACCAATGAACAACTTGAGAATAAAGTGTTAAATACTCATTTTCTTTGAATTTCACCTGGAAACTCCTTTTCTTTGATGTGCATAGACTATTTCTTTTTTTAGGCTATAATGAGATGTGTTTCTAATTTTAGAGTAATGGCATCCACTTCGAGAGCTAATAACGAGGCAGCAAAATGGACTCAAAGCGAACAAGATTATCTCTTGAAATTAATGGTTGAACAAGTGAAAGTTGGTAATAAGAGTTCTAGCACTTTCAATAAAGGTGGGTGGAACAATATCAAGAAGGGGCTTGAGGAAAAAGCTAATCGGTCATTTACGATGGTTCAATTAAGGAATAAGATGAATAAAATGCGATTCGATTACAGCGCTTTCAAGAGACTACTGGATACTACAGGTTTTGGTTGGAATTCCGTGACGAGGACCTGTACAGTTGAAGATGAGAGTGTTTGGGATGTACACATCAAGGTATACTGTACTTTTATATGATTTTTTTAATATTCGGTGTAATTTTATCTAATAGCTAGTTTGTAAAATTTCCAAGCAAATCGTGATTGGTCAAAGTTTAGGAGGAATGGGCTACCACATTGGCCTGAACTATGTATACTTTTTGGGGATTCATATGCTAGTGGGATAGGAGGATTCGGGAATGAATCTGATTTCAGGTTTGAAGAGGAATCGAGAGGTGTTGATGATGAGGTGGATGCAGATGTAGATGTAACTCCAACTACTCCATTGGCTAATACCTTGCCAACAAGTTATTATGAAAGCCAAGATCCAGGAACTGATCATCCTAGAGTCAACAAAAGACTTGATAGGACACCTACAGGATATAGGAAGAAGAGTAGGACAACTGGTATTGAACGCGCCATACAGACCCTAGCCGAGTCAGTAGCAAACAAGAATACTTCAACCCCTAGCTCAACTCCAATGGGTCTCACTCCAAATACCACATATTTCAGCACTTCTACTTGTGTTCGATTATTGGAAACTATGAATGATATCCCAAGAGAGTTGCATATTAAGGCGTGCAAGAGGATATTGGTGGATCGGGAATGGAGAGAATTATTCATTACTCTCAAGGATGAAACGAAACAATTGGCTTTTGATGTGTTAGATTGATGGATGATAATCTAACCTTTTTTTTTAATATGGATGATTGTAATGAAATACATTTAAGACCTTTTGTAGTAGGATCGATATATTTTGTTAGGTACACTTGATGTAAAAGTGTAATATGGATATTTACACTTTATGCTACTTTTCTAAATATGCCAGTTAAATTTTACTATTATTGTAGCAATGATTCTGTTGGATGTCTTTTGTTTTAAATACTTATTACATCATCTGATAATTACGCATGTTGGATGATTATAGTTTTATAGATCTTTTGGAAAATTTGTATTAGGGGATAAACATTTGTATGATATTAACAAGTTTAAAATTTGTATGAATCAGTTATGGCAAATGTCGATAATACTCCAATAATCTCCTCTACTGACGACGATGTAGAAGAATTGATTCTCGCAACATTGTTGATAGTACAATATCATTATTCCAGCGATTTATATACTAGAGAACCACGCAGGGATAGTGCATTCACAGGGGCAACATGGGTACATGAGGTGTTGCATGGGCATGCAAACCGCTGTTACGAAGAATTTGGCATGGAACGACATGTGTTTTTAAATTTATGCCTACTAATGAGACATCGTGGTTGGTTACAAGACAGTCGCAAAATTAGGGTAGATGAGCAATTGGCAATGTTCATGTTCAGAATAACAGGTGTAGGTCCTACTAATAGAGCAGTTGAGGAGAGATTCCAACATTCAGGACAGACTGTCAACTATTACTTTGGCAAAGTATTGCAAGGGGTGCTTAAGCTTTCTAAGGAGTACATCAAAGCCCCATCGTTTGATGAGATTCCTATGGAAATAATTGCAAACAACAAATGGTGGCCATATTTTAAGGTAAATTGGCAATTTTCTTTCTAATAAGTTTACATCATTTTTTAACTTATGATCGTTTTTTGTTTCACATAATAGTGCTTTTGGTTGGTTTTTTGTTTTATTTTAATTAGGATTGCATTGGTGCCATAGATGGTACACATGTTACTGCTATAGTTCCTAAGGGAAAACAGATCCCATATCGAGGACGGAAGGGGATAACAACCCATAATGTGATGTGTGCCTGCTCGTTTGACATGAAATTCACTTTTGTATATGCGAGTTGGGAAGGCAGTGCAAATGATTGTCGTGTATTCAATAGAGCCCTAGAGGATCCTACTTTACGATTTCCTCATCCTCCCCAAGGTATATCAATTCCCAAATTATCATGTATGCAAATGATTATTGTGTATGCTTTTAATGTCTTGCTTTATCATATTGTAGGGAAGTATTACATTGTAGACTCATGATATGCAAGTAGGAATGGATACTTGACACCATTTAAAGGAGAGAGATATCATATACCAGATTATAATGGAGGAAGAAGGCAACCCAGAAGTACTAAGGAATTGTTTAACTATAGACATTCTTCTTTAAGGAATCATATTGAGCGTTGTTTTGGGATTTTAAAATCAAGATTCTCTATTTTAAAAAACATGCCTCAATTCTCACTTAGTTATCAAAGTTATATTGTGATAGCTTGTTGTGGACTTCATAACTATATTAAATCTGAACAAATAGCAGATGCACTTTTTCAACAATATGGGGAAGATGACTACTATGATCCTAATGAAGAGAGAGTCAGGGTAGTCAACGCTCACGGAGAACAAGAAGATGGTGATATTGCGAGTACTTCTACTACAATTCATCAGGGCAATCAACGTGTACAAGGAAGACAGATGAATGAGCTAAGGATACAAATTGCAAATCAGATGGCAGTAGATAAGGGTTACCCCCTGATTTGATTGTTTATGTAATAAAATTTCAAGACACCTATTTGCAGCTATGATTTTTATTTTGTAATTCCTATAAACTTGAATAGTAGACTTTTGTTTTTTTATTAAGATAAATGTGGAAACTCTTTATGCTTATATTTTATTATTTCCTTTAAGTAATAGTATTTTAAAAGATAATTTCATAAACAAATTATTTCCTTATTTAAGTTAAATTTGACCATAATAACATGTTTGTAATTATTGATTTCATTGTTCAAAAGTGAATTTTCATTATTGTACTCTCCAGGAATAGAAGTGTTTGTCAAACACTGTTTTTGTTCTTTCCTGTTCTAAAGCCATTTCTGAAATAGTTTTACCAAACGATGTTTCTGTTCCGCCAGAGTGTCTTCACAGCATGGAATCGAAAAAGAACACTCTCCAGGAATAGAAGTGTTATCAAACGGCCCCTAAATGTGTATCACCATTATATAGAACTTAAATTCGGACTTCAACTAATCTCAAATTCTCGGACTTAACATCCTTACAAGTCCATATTTATGCATTGAAAATAATAATAATGAGCCACCACCAATCATCGAACAAGTAGGGTTGTTGGTCTATGTGATCATAATTCAATCTGTCATTTATAGAGGTGACTGGTGAGCCCATCTTTGTCGAACAAGACTAGATTGATAAGGTCCACCATGTGATAGAGGTTGCACATCACCGACTTCTTTTTGTAAGGGAAAAAAAATCTTTCTGGCTGGTGCAAGGAACATCTAAAAACAAGGCACGTGAAAAGATATTACCTCATGTTGAGGGTGCTGAAGATGTTGGCGCATCCTCTCTTTGGTCTCACGCACTGATATTTCTTACGTCAATAGGATAGGGTTCTTTATGTCGTTCATTTTTATGCACAACCACCAGCCCATCATTATTCTGATCATAAATTGTATATGAGCTGAATAGCACTCTCAATGACTGACATGGTCGGATGGTCCCCACACCCATGGACAGTATGAGATGCGGTGAGGGTGGTTACTTGCAGGGTGGGGGATTTGGGCTCGACATAATTATATTTTGAATTGCCAACTGGCTCATCACGTGTGCAATTAATAAAAGTTGTTGGCCATTGAAAGGTGGTTTTTTTTTTTCTTGCTAATTTATCTTACAACATCCCCAACTGGGCACTACATGACCAATGGCCAACCTACTACTAAGGGGTGGGGGGTGGGGACACACACACCCACATGGAGCTAGAGTTGATCCTCAAACCTCCATGTGCCAGCTTCAACTAGCTAATGCTGCTACCAGTGTGCTAGGCAGTAGAACCACTCCGTTGAAAGGTGATGATCATCCATGAGATGTGATGAGGGTTAAGGAGCCCTAACCATTTTTCATAAGGCTATAATCATTCAAAATTTTAAAAGATTCCTTAAATTTCTATTTAGGCAGAGAACGTTTCTTCCTGGCACAGGTAGATGTCAACGGGTGCAACCAATTGGAAGTTGCTCTGGAGCATATTTACTGTAGGGCAGCATAAGCATGCACTCATTTTGTCTTGAACACACTAGAGGGTAGCACTCTTTCTTCCTTTTTATTTTACATTTTGCATTTACTTTATCAAACTTGAAGGAAGCGGTTTCGAATTTATATAACTTTTAAGGGATATTCGAACAGATTGTACCTTTAGTCCATTTTTTTTGTCATTGCATGAATGGAGAGTCTTTTAAGGTTTCTAAGGATTTGTCCACAAATTTCATGCAAGTTATGGAAATAAGAGCAACCCAGTGCACAAGACAACCGCTATCGTGGGGTTTGGGAGGGGTAAGTGTACACCCTTTAAATATTATCAAAGTAGCTCAATGTTTCCAAACCTAATCACCATACAGAGTAATAACTAGAACTGTACAAAACTAACCATTCATGCTAAGGATGGTTTAGCATAAGCTAACAATCAATTTTGCGAGTTGCCTAGGAATGCCTATTTTTACCCCCCAAAAAAAAAAAGCCTAGGTATGCCTATCCATAGGACCTTTGGTCACCTAGGCACTGCCTAGGCGACATCTAGGAACTTAGCAGATTAAATTTGCCCCTCCCAAACCCTGCAGTAGTGGGAGCCTTGTGCACTAGGTTGCTCTTTTTAACAGAATTTTTTGTAAGGGGTGTTGGATTACACCTTGCGAGCTACTTCTGTTAATTGATTTTCATTTATCTGTCAATTATTGAGGATATTAAAAGGTTAGAGACAAAGAAGTACTATATTGAGGTTTAATCGTTGTTTTACCAATTGTGTGCATCTGTTTTGGTGATAATCTACAGCTTGCAGGGTAAAAAGGAGGAAGCGCAAGAGTAGTTTGAGATATATCGAAGTCTTGTACCTGAAGATTTTCCCCAGAGTGGATTCCTTAATGATGTGGTACTGGCAGCCAAAACAGAATCTCAAGAGCAGAGAAATACTATTTGAGTGGTAAGTTTTGGATATCTACTAGTATGTATTTTCTATTTGCAGAGCAGGAATGCTGCAATGACTAGGCTTGCCTGAGCTTTGCTTGCTACAAGGACTGCAATGAGAAGATGATGAGCCATTTTGGGTCCAGTGAGGCAGGACAGGATTACATAGAGAATGGAACTTTATGTAGTGAAAGTCTGCTACTTCGTGGCTATAGATGGATTTGTTAGTGGTATTTAGGTTGACTTGTTGACTTGCACTAATAATCTGCTTTGCCTTGTCGCATTTTATATGCTATCAAGGTTGTTTAAGGAGGCACCAACTGATAGGAAGGATGATTGGCACCTCTGAGTTGGTGTTACAGGATATTGTAACTCAAATTTCACTGGATTGATTGTTCCTTCCTTCCGTTCGGTGCAGATTAAGGCATTGGTAAAATTAGAATGTGATTTGATACTTCACTTTTGGTTTAATTAGGATTTTGACTCAAATCAGTAGATATTAATATTATTTTTTAGGTAATTAAAGGCAATGTCGGAATTGAAATCTCATTTGATGCGAGCAATTGTGTTTTGCAATCAACCTTTGCTAAGATACCACACTGGCATCCTAAGTAAATTATAGGAGGTTACCAAATTTTGGTTCTTCACCTTCTTAGACTTGAATCCTCTGTGGTGATTAGTGAGTGGCAGAGAGGATCCAATAATTGAGAGGGCCCCGACATGCATCCTAACCGTTAGATCTTCACTATCACTCATTGGCTCCCCACAAAGGATTTTTGTGCACTTTTGCATTTCTTCAATGAAGTACTTAACAACCTTGAAAATGTTTTACAGGGGTCTGGGGTCAGTTTTTGGCACCCATAGTGCTGAAAGTCATTCCATGATATTGACAATGATAACTCATTAAACATAGCATGGCAGTTTGTAAATCTTTTGACATTTTCTTTTAATTTGAGAAAATTATATTCTAATGCAGAGAAAGACACATAAATTGTGATTAGGATTTTCTTCCAAATCGTGAATGGAAATAAAAATCATAGAATACTTTCTACTATTCCTCAACACACTCAAGTGGAATGAATAATTAGTGCCAAGATTTAAGAAGCCAGAGAATAACATGTTAAAATAGAATCCCACAATGCTTACTCATCCTATAGCATGTTATTTTCTAATCTATCCATCACATCCATATAAAATCTTTCATTTTTAATAGTGTTTACAAACATAAATTATTTTAATAGCTAGATTGCAGATGTTTCCTATTGAATGATTCCTCCAGGTTAGGTAACTCGTAAAGTTCCAAAGTTTCCAGTTTAGCAAAACCTCCTCCAGAACAAATCATTTCCTTTCCTTCAAATGCTTCCCATAAAAAGAGCATTTCAAGTTTGGTAGCTTCTCTAGTGTTGCCATTGGTTGGTCGTTTGTAGATTGCAGAGGTTTCCCATTGAATGTGGAATTCTTCCTACTTTGGTTCCCCTCAAGTTCAAGTACTTTAGAACGACAAGCCCTCCAATTTCCTTGGGTAAATTGTCAAGAGTTGTCAAATTCTCTAAATCTAATACTCTAAGCAGATTGAACCCTACATAAAGACTCTTCCACAGATTTTTTTGGAGGTCTTCACTGAAGCACAAGAAGGAATGAAGATGGTCAAGAGTGGAACTCGATATAGGGTGCATACCATTGTTGCTCGGATGGATCGCAAGCACACGGAATCAGCTTAGAGAACTGGCGGAACAGTTATTCCCATATACTTCATGAAGCTTATCTTTCTTGGCTTCTGAAACTGCTACGTCCAGCAATAGGTCATGGATACGACAGACTCCAACACCTCCATCTAGTCTCTCAATTGCTGCTTGGATCATGCTCTTATCGATCTACTCTTCTAGGTACTCTTCCGAAGTATCTTCCATAGTTTCCTCTCCTCTCTGTTTTATAAACCCCTCTGCAACCCATAATCGAATCAATTTTTCAGAAGAGAACTCATAGTCTTCTGGGTAGAGACCAAAATAGAGAAAACATGATTGCAAGTAATACGGTAAGTCCGTATAGCTCAAAGCTATTATGTCCATGCATTGCTGTGGGCCTTCATTAAGTTGCCAATTCACGCTTTCAAATACTTTGTTCCACATGCTAAGTGTTCGCTCCTTTGTCGATAAGAGAACTCCCAATACCACAATCGCAAGTGGTAATCCACCGCACCTAGCAACCAATTTCCTTCCAACATCTTCCAAATATTTGGAGTAGCTTATTTCCTCATTTCTTGCTTGGTATTGGAAGACCTTCTTTGAGAAGAGTTCAAAACTCTCCTCACCACTCGAAGGTGCTAGTAGATGTGGAGCAGTTAATGGATCAGCATGTTTGGCTACTTCCACAATACGAATGGTAAGTAACACTCGTTGCTTCCCCTCATCCCGATGTGGTAAAAATGCCAACTTTAATGTGTCCCAATCTTCTTTCCTCCATACATCATCGAATACAAGCAGGCATCTCTGTTCTTTCAAGTAACCAGAGAGCAAATTCTTCAAATCTTCCTCATTCTTCTTTTCTAACTCCTCCTTCTTGAGCATCATTAGTTGTGCTATGGCCTTGGAGAGAAGATCTTTTAATATGTGTTCTTGAGAGACATAAATCCATGCATAAGAATCGAAAGTTTTCTTGGCATCAATCTCATCATAAACACTTTTTGCCAGGGTGGTCTTACCTAAACCACCTATACCCACTATGGAAACAAGAAGAAGCTGTTGTGACTCTTCTTCTATTAGAAGCGTCGCTAGTTCCTCAATATCTTCCTCAAAGCCAACAACGTCAACTTCTTCTTCCACTGTATCTCTCCTTCTCTTTCGTGCTAAGCCATTATCCAAACGAGCTGAAGTTTCTCCAGTTTCAAAACTTTCAATCCCGTACTTGGATTTGTTGGCCGAAATCTCTCCAATCCTTCTTTTGATGTCCTCCAGTTGATTTCCAAACTGTGTAGAGTAATCCTCAGCCCGATATTTCTTTGCCGTCGTCGCTGGACTTCAAGTATGAACAAATCAATAGTATCCATAAGTTCACCCTATTGTTTCTATTGCGCTTTTCATCAGTATCTCTTAGAAATAAGTTAATCCACTCAAGTTCTTCATGAAGAGACACAATTTGCGTTTTCATTCCACTAAGAAAATCAGCTTCCTCTGATAACAGAGAGCCTAATTTTCCTATAACAAACGCAATGGAGTGCTCAATCATTTTTTATAGAAAATAGTGAAGAACACTAAACACCGGTGCAAATGGCACTAAACAACTTGTCAACAAAAAAAAAAACAATTGAAAGAAAGGAAAACCTGGCATCCAAGCTTTCAAACAAGGGAACGGAATCGGATCGATCAGTGGCGATTTCGATTTGAATCAGCCAAACGGAACAGAATCAGAAGGGATCCAGACCCACTAGGGAAGGAAAAATAAAAAATCACAAGTCCCTCAATTGCTACTTGATTTAAAACAATCATTAAATTATTCAACAGCGATGTCTGGACAAATAATTTAAAATAAAATTATTGGATAAATTTCTCAAAAAAAAAATAAAGACCAAGCATCAAACCATTCACATTCCAATGAGAGTTGAACTCATGAGTGCTTACTCGTGAGGCAATGGTGCTTGCCAACTGAACTAAAGGAGCTGAAATTCTATGTGCGAGTAGAACCCAAACATCTCCTTATATGTAAAATTTCAGTGCAATCAGAGTAAGCACAAACACATACCCCTCCCCCCTCCCCTCCCAAAAAAAAAAAAATTTTGATTCTCATTGGACAGATTGGTAATTTCAGCCATATTACCATACCTATAATATCTTTATTTCAACTATGAACACCTGAGTTGCAACAAAACAATGCTCAAATAACTATAAAAAATTTTCTGTATTTGAAGTTTGAAGTGTGATAATTGTTGGATATTGATTTGTTATTGCAGTAGCATAACTATAAGATTATTGATTCATTCATTTACCCATCTGCGGGTTGCTCAGACGATTAGGGCAACTTAGGGATTGTGTGGATAGGTGTACCGTTTCAGGTTCGATTCCAGGATTAGTCGAAGTGAATGTAAGCTGGCTTGGGCACCTTGGTTAAAAAAAAAAAAAATCTTGAGATTCATTCCCAATTTTGGATGGAGTGGTCAACTTAATTTTATATATTAAAAAAAAAAAAAAAAAAAAACTGTATCGGCTGAAAGCCACTTATTCCATGCTGATCATCCTACAAAAGAAAAATAATTCTACTTCAAGCTCCACTTGGTTACAACAGAAGAGAAGGAAGGGAAGTGAAATGAATGAGAATAATTGCATTTCTTTAGGATTAAACACAAAAAATGACTTTGAAGATATGGTTGGACCATTAATGGGGCAGGCCATCTTTGAATGCCTACTGTCCCCAGCCCTCAGCAGTGACCTGGAGGCCCATGTGTCGGCTTTACTCCATTAAGATGGTTCGATCCAAAACCTACCAAGGATAGTTAAGCCCAGTTCATTGGGCCATGGATTTTCTGGGTCCAATGGGGAATTTCTATAATGCTATCTTGATGAGGCCCTCCAACAACTGGGTTAAATGGGCTTCTTTGATTTGGTTTAAGTTTGCTTTCGTGACGTTCAGTTTCATAGCTTGGTATGGCAACCGAGGGGTGCCTTCCCATTGAGTTAAGAAAGGCTAAACGAAATTGGGATCGTCCATCAGGATTCTTATCTATTTTTTCAAGCTCCAGTGTAAAATTCTGAATCTTTGATCACTTGTTCTTCTTCTGCTGTTAGAACAGCCAAGTTTGAACATTCCTTACTGTGATTGTTGGGCTTACTTAACATTGAATGACTTAAACTTACTACGTATAAGTTAATCGGTTTAATAGCTTATTTAAACGGTTTACCAAGGTTTAAACTTTAAAACCAAAACCAAATCAAGGTTTCAATTTTAAAACAAAACCAAACCATTTAATAAATGGTTTCACGATTTTGATATAAATGATTCGGTTCGATTTTGATAAATGGTTTCAATTTCAAATTCACATCCTTAGGTTGAGGTGACTGGCTTAGCAAGTTTTAGTGTCTGCTAGGTGGTGAAATGTGGTAATTGGAGAAAAAGACATTGCCGATCTAGTGGCTCCTATGCCCAGACATAGGAGTGCACGGAATTACTGCCCTAACTGTGTGAAATAAAAAATTCTGTGCATGTTAATGCCCTGCACATGCCTTCATGGCCCCCCTCTAGTGTAGAGGTCATGCAACCAGACAGTGATCTCTCTTGCCTTTTATTTAAATTAGAAAATGCAATATTATACGAATTAAACTCAAGAATCAGTATGGGATTAATCAATCTAGATTGGACTTGTCCAGTTTTTGTACATTAAAATATTTTGAGGCCGATTCAGATAGATTCAGGTCCTCTCCAACGTAGGGGTGTGTCCAATGCACATTTGACGACTAACACCTGAGTGTGTGACCTAAGGGATTTGAATGCTCTACAACACCCTAGTGCAACAGAGGTACAAGCGAGGAGAGAGACAAACACAAAATAGGAGAGAGAAAAGTAAAACATGTGAAAGAAAATAGGGGAGATAGAGTGACACAAAACCCGGTTACTCTATTGTACCAAATTCTTCTTTTATAGCAATGGAGGGCAACCCACGGCCTCAGCATTACCTCAAATCAGGACTTTCATGTTTCAAAACCCTTTTTTTTTTTTTTTATTTAGCATGAAATATGTTTGAAAGTTCATTCAAAGTATTTAAATGAGGATGGTTCACCCACCATCCTTATAAGATTTTAGTATCTATCCAAAATATCCTTCCAATACTTGGCACGCATCTCAAGCCCCATGGTGAATGTGAATCCATTCACTGTGGGCATAGGAAAACTCAGTCTTAAATTAGAAACCATTTAACCAAAATTATTTAGACAATGAATTCCACATAGTCGAAAATGATATCATTCATAAAAAAATTATCAAATTAAAATATTTTCAAACCATTTTTAAGCTCTAAAAATTAATTATTAAATCATAAAACTTAGAACCAATTTCAAGGCTCTTTCAGATCCTCTTGCGATATCCGAACTTTAATTGTTCAAGGAAACATAGATAAATGTGGTTTAACCTTACGACATGTCTCTTCACTTCTTCAATTTATTTATTTATTCATTATTTTGTGTGTGTGTGTGTGTTAGCCTGTCAAAGTCGTGCATATTATTTCAACAAAACAATTCTCATTTCCTTGGCATAACTTTTGGGGTTTCTCAAATGGGGAGAATTTCCTCTAACCCGTTTCATTAAAAAAAAAAACATACACACACACAATCAAAAGCTGATTGATACATAGTCTTTTTCCATTTCTGCCCTCAAAAGTAGGGCAAACACCAGAATTGTTTCTTTGGAACATTACCTTTCTCAGCGTAATAGACTCAATTACATGGATCAATATTAATCCTCCATGCATAAGATATAACATGAGATGGAAATAGCAATAAGATCCCACATTAACTGTTAGCAGCAAGAATGGAGAGAATGCTTCAATGATTTGACTAAGCCCTTTATTTATAATATACAAAATAGAGTCATAATAAGAGTACAAGTCGAAAACATAATCCAGCTACAAGTATACCCCACATTCAGCCACCCACTTTAAATAGAGTTGGTGGAGGGAAAAAAGTCCCAATGCACCCTACGGCACACTTAACCCCTATTCGAAATTAACATTAATACCACCTAATCTATCATCCATGTATGATATAAGAAAATAACAATTTACATTTGCATGTCATAATGGAAAGTAAATGACCAAACAGATTCTGAGGCAAAAGCATTAACAGAAAATATGGAACGAAGCATGAAGCATGATCAATACTATGGCGGCATGGCCACATATGATGAAATGATATGATGCAATGTTAGAAGAGAAGTGCATATAATAAGATTCGAAAAACAAAATAAGAAACAAAAACTCAATTATTTTGCAGCACTAGCTAGTAGTCCAGCAGTTCTCGATTTCTCAATCATGGACTCACGATCTCACTCCTTCATTTTTTTGGGTATTTCAAAACGGCAATGGAGGCTTTCTTTTATGAGTTTGGATCTGTTGTTCATACAATTAGTTGGTCGTATATGTAAACTGTAAGTATTTAACACATGTTTCACTTTTTATTATTACAAGGGTAAAAAGGGGTATATTAAAAAACAAAAGAGACATGTGTGGGATGCTCATATGTATGATAAGATGATCGTATGAACAGAAAATCCAAATTCTTCTTTTATAGCAATGGAGGGCAACCCACGACCTCAGCATTACCTCAAACCATGACTTCCATGTTTCAAAATACCTTTTTTTTTTTTTTTTTAGCAGCTGAGTTCATGATTCAAAATATGTTTGAGCATTCATTCAAAGTATTTTGATGGTTCACCCACCATCCCTTATAGGATTTTAGTATCTACCTAAAATGACTTTTCAATACTCGGCATGCATCTCAAGCCCCGTAGTGAATGAGAACACATTTCAAGCCCCACGGTGAATGGAAATCCATTCACTATGGGCATAGGAAAACTCGGTCCTAAATTAAAAAACTATTTAACCAAAATTATTTAGACAGTGAATTCAATATGGTCAAAAATGGTATCATTCAAAAAATAATTATCAAATTAAACTAAAAATTAATTATTAAATCATAAAATTTAGAACCAATTTCAATACTACTTAACTAATTTTGACCCAATCCACCATGTAATGGTATTTTGGTCACTCCATCAGTTATTTTCTTGTATTCTTTGTAATGGCTCCAGACATCAGCCTGGTTTGGAGGGAGCCGTCAAAACTATTAAAATAAGTCTCACACCGTTTTAGGAAGTTTGCTCATAATCGCCGAGCTCATTTTTGAAATAACAAAATGAGGTATCTACAAGCAATGATCAAACCGCGAACTAAAATCCTGAGCTCTCCTCTCATGACCATTGTTTTAGGTAATGACACCAATGAAATGGATCCTAGGACACTAATAATGGACTGCTATAAGGTTAAACCTTGAAAATAAGTCATTGCATAAATGCTATGAACTGAACCAAAAAACTCAATAAAACTTTGATTAAAAGGAGGGTTAATAAAAAAAAAACTCACCGGAGAAAAAGAATGAATTGAAGCTGCAGTGAAGAGAAAAATACGTTTATAGCACTAGTAGTCCAGCAGTGCTCGATTTCACAGTCATTGACTCTCTCTCCCTCTTTTCTTGTGTATCTCAAAACGGGTATGGGGGGCTTACTTTTATAGCAGTGACGAGCAGCCAACTAGCACCCAAAAAAAAAAAACACCCCACGACCCCAGCACTACCTAGAACCAGGACTTTCAATATTTAAAATACGTTTGAAAATTTCCATAAAAAGTATTTTAAAATGGAATACCGAATACCATATAAATTAGATACCATTTATCGACAATAGAATCATTAACAAAATAATTGCCAAAATTTAAATATTGTCAAACTATTTTTTAAGTTCTGAAAATTAATCAGTAAATCATATAACTTGAACCAATTTCAAGGCTAGATATCTAACTAAGTATCGTTTTACGACATATGCTCGTATTGTCGCCAAGTCAATTTATAGGGTGATAAAATGAGGTGTCTAGCATTTACAAATGGTCATGATCAATACTGGAACTAAAATCCTAAACTCTCCTATCATGACCATTGTTTTAGATATAAATATTAAGTGTCTATACCAGTCATCATTGATACCGATACGGTAACGATATGGATCAGCTCAGCTCTAAAGAAAACCATTGTTTGATAGATATTCTTGATCCATATTGATATCGCATTGATATTGAAAATTATTACCCTAATGGCATGTAAAACTAATCCATTTAAAGGTTCTCAACTAATGACTTAGAAGAAAATTTTAAAAAAAATTTAAATAAATAAAAAGGGAGAAAGAACGCTATCCGCTAATGTTCCTTATGTCCAAATTCATGGAAAAATGGGGCATGGGTGTCTTTCACAACTTGATTCCACTTCTTCCTGCGTTTAAGCATACGGAACACTAGCGGATAACGTTCTTTCCCTTTAAAAAAAAAAAAGAAGGTTGATAACATGGGCTTAACTCCATTATTTAACACGAAAAGTTTATTTATTTATTTATTTTGGATAAAGAATATGAAAGGTTTATTTTTGTTATAAAATTAATTTTATAACATTTAATGCAATTGAATTGACTAGATAAATCCAACATGGAGCGAATAAAAGATGTTGTCTAATGTCCAAGTCCAGCATATCATCGTTGTACGAGGGTGCACAACTAATGCCCCATCAGTCACATTCGCTATTCTACAAAAAAATAAAATAAAATAAATTCGCTGTCCATTTTTTATCACTAACCAAAATAAAGTGTCATGGGGACGACTATCGATCCTTTCTATGGTCTACTTAGTCCCCACCCCCCTTGCATATTGTTGCATCAAGCCTCGCCTGCTAAATTGGTAGGAATGTAAATAGAATAAAACCAGAGAAATGCATCGATCAGTATCTAAATTCACATCCAATTAACATATCATTATCTAAATTCAGTGAGATATGGGAAAAATATTTTATTATATTTATTTATGTATTTAAATTTAATTGGTCAATGATTAAAATATCTACATTCACATTTGAATATGATAACATATAATTAGTTTATAAGGAGAGGGTCTATGAGCAAATGGCATAGAAGAGTAGACCAATGAAATATGATGGAATGGTTCCTCACATAGATGCGAGATCATTTAATGTAAAAAAAAAAGATGGAGAGAGAGGGTACAAGCGTACGTTGCGTTGACAGCTCAGAGATTTTTTTTATACTTTATTTTTTTAAGTATCTATTACTATATAAAAAAATACATATAATTGTTGTATTTTATCTTGTGTAAATTTATAAGTAAAAACTAGATGCATATTTACAATGCCCCACAACTCCGGTCACTAGTGTGAAGAGGAAGAAAACAGGGAAGGAAGCTAAACTCCTTTAGACAGGCGCAATCTGCACTCTCAATTTTAAGTGGACCTCTACAATGACTAGTGAGAAAGTGCCCTTTAGAATAAGATTGTTTGATTCTTTCTTTGTTAACTTCTTTGTAGCTTCTGTATATCGCCTTGCTCTGAATTCGAAGACTTCAACTCATCTGAAATCCGGAGTGATTCGAAAGAGACGCATAACGTGGTGGTGGACTTTAGCACTTTTTCCTAGCCTTGAACGTTGTACTTATATTTTTTTATGTTTATAAATCCCTCTCTTTAGTAACTTTTTGTCTCAAACAGTCTAACGATATCATGCTTTTGTTTAAACATATTGTTACGCCAAATTTATGATAACTGATGAGATGTAAATGTTAAAAAGACTTCTACTATCAGAATTCCTCTATGGTTAAAATTATGACATGTAAACTCTGCTCCAAAAATTAAGTTTACTATTTGGAAGATTATGCATGACAGAATGCCTCTTTCGTCTCTTCTTGTAAGTAGCGCTATGCCCTTTCTGTTCCCAAATGGATGTTCAGCAGAGCAGTTTTTATGGGCAAGGAATACTATATTAGCAATCCTTTCATGGTTAGGCGAGTCAATACCCTCCATGTGTTTGATGGCTCTGCATTGGGTTGTCCATGTCCCGCTGGTGCAGGTGGCGTTTTTCGGAGTGCTGATGGAGATTTTATGTTGGGCTTCGGAGTTTTTTGGCTGCATTTTCTATTTGGTTGCTAAAATCTCTCTTCACCGTTCTCTTTTACAAATGATTTCTTAATGTGCTTGTTGAAGGAGATATTTTGCTCATAATCAACATTCTATCCAAGCAATCAAGAACCTTTTCCCCCTAGTTATAATGATCATAATTTTTTTTAATAAAAACTATAATAATGAGCCAACAGGTGAGCATAGTTGTAACCTGTAAGTATTGGTATCAGATCAATTGTATCAATCAGGTAAAAAAAAAAAAAAAGGTAATGCAAACAAAAGTGATCTATCTGCATCAATCCGAACTGGCATCCGATACCAATACCACTATGAGGGATCAGTACGTACAAATCTATAAGATCTGTTCAATCCTTTCAAGATCCACGGGGATAGGATTCCTCTCCATAGAGCCAAGGGACTAGAGAGATGGGATGGTGGTGGTGGTGGTTACTTGTAGTGGTGGGGATCTGGGCAAGACATAATTATCTTCCGAATTGTCAACTGGGGCTCTTCGATCATGAGGTGATTTCTTTTGTGCTAATCCATCTTACAGCATCCCCAACTGGGCACTGCATGCCAATGGTCAACCTACTCCTAAAGAGGGGAGGGGGGATCATGCACACCCACATGTGGTTGGAGTCGATCCTTAGACCTCCATGTGCCAGCTTCAACTAGTCAATGTTGCTACATGTGCGCTAGGCACTAGAACCACTCCGTTGAAAGGTGATAATCGTCCATGAGATGTGATAAGGATTACAAACCATCTTTTGTAAGGATATTAAAATTCAAATTTTTAAAAGATTCCTTAAATTTCTATTTAAGCAAGAAAATGTTTTTTCCTAACGTATGTACACATCATCAAGAGCGACCAATGGGAAGGTGCGTGCGAGCATCTTTAGTGTAGGGCAACACAAGCATGCACTGCAGCCATTGAATTTTCACTATCGTTCACTGCCACCCCACAGAGGATTTTTTTGCGCTTTTACATATCTTCATTGAAGTAGTCGACAAAACTGAAAATGTTTTTCTGGGGTCTGGGATCAGTTTTTGGCAGCCATACATTCCATGATATTTTTAATGAGTAATCCATGATATTGACAAAGATTACTCATTAAGCATAGCCAATGGCAGTTTGTAAATCTTTCGACATTTTCTTTTAATTTGAGAAAAATGTATTCTAATGCAGAGAAAGACACATAAATTGTGATGAAATTTTCTTTCAAATAGTGAATGGAAATAAAAATCATTGAATACTTTATATTAATCCTCAACAGACTCAAACTCAAGTGGAGTGAATAATCAGTGCCAAGATTTTTTTATTTATTTTTCATGAATATGAAAAATGTCATAACCTTGAGAAGCCGAGAATAACATGCTCAAATAGAATCCCACAATGCTTACTCATCTTATATCATGTTATTTTCTAATCCATCCATCACACCCATGCATATAAAATCTTTCATGTTTAATAATGTTTACAAACATAATTTATTTTAATAACTAGATTGCATAAATCAAATCAAATTAAGAGATATAAAAATCCCAATGGCCATTGCCACCTTCAACCATTTTGCTAACTCCTGAGACTCTGACCATAAGCTTCCCATCTGCATTGCTCTGTCAAGCCCTTGTTGTAGTCCTTATTTGATCTCTGCCTCCTATGGACACTCTGTATAGTCATAATCCAGGAAAAAAAAAAAAGGACAAAACTGTTAGCTGATCAAAATTAATGTTGCCCAACTCAGTGATTTGAGTCATTTTGACCATCACCAAAATTTATTGCTTTGATACTCCTAACTCTCAAGAGGGCAGGCGTATGAGTATGACCAAACTAAGAAGTGAAAATAGGGAGTATGATCCGACTGCCCGATAAGTGGGAAGGGTGCGGGGCGACCCCGAGTATGGATGGGGTTATTGTACTGTCTTGATTCTATACAAAATATCCCCCACAAGGTTTTTCTTATTCTGAATTTCATGTGTGGATCAAGATAGTACAACAACTTCATTCGCTCTCGGCGGTCTTTCCCTAGTTGAATTTGTTTTTTGTTTTTTAAAATTGAAAAATCATCTTGTGATGTGTACGTACGAGGGCTCCTTAAATAAAAAAAAATCTTAACAAGAGTACTCTTAATAAAAGGAAATAGAAAAGGAATACTAGGGAAGGGGAAGAGGGAAAACACTTATTGGTGTTACTGTTGACGAATAACTTACTTGTAATTTACGTGTAGGAATAATGGGACTTGCTACTCTTTCATCTAAGAAATATTGACAGAGGGTATGTGCTTTATCTTTTCCCAATCCTCTCCGTGTCTTTTTGTACCCTCGCTTCAAATTCCCTCAGCATGTAGCGTATGTTGAGCTCTTGGAGGGTAGTGACGTGTTGCAGCCCATCTGGAAGCATCTTTAATTTGTCGCACCCATAAATAGTTAAAACTTTGAGGAAGGGGAATGCTCCTTACTCCACCTTCAAATCCTCCAAGTTACGTAACAGAGTAAGATTCAACTTTTGGAGTTTAGCAAAACCTCCTCCAGAACAAATCATTTCCTTTCTTTCAAATGCGAACCAACCTAATTCGAGAATCTTCAAGTTTGGTAGCTTCTCTAGTGTTGCCATTGGTTGATTGTCTTGCTTTAGAATTGATCTATACAATCCCAACTCTATGAGGTACGGTGGAAAATCCTCGAGGGCAGGTATCTTCTCTAGCCTTCCATGCAACACCAATTTGTCGAGGTGCACATGGTGTGAAAATGAAACAAAAGGCAAATAATCTCCGATTTCATATTTTCCCCAAAAGTGCAACACTTTAAGTTTTTTCAATTTGTCAATAGAGTCGGTTAATGCCCTCGTATACAAACTCAACTTTCCCTCTATCTGG
This sequence comes from Macadamia integrifolia, assembly GCF_013358625.1. NCBI lineage: Eukaryota > Viridiplantae > Streptophyta > Magnoliopsida > Proteales > Proteaceae > Macadamia > Macadamia integrifolia. The sequence continues at coordinate 127,139 of NW_024870054.1, forward strand.
AGTTCTCTCAGATTTGTCAACTTGTTAAGACCACCTTCTATCCAACTGCCTGCAGGTAGATGTAGCGTCTGGAGGTCCCTCAGATTATCGACTCTGGGTGGACGACGACAACAACTTCGACCAATCTTAGTGACAACCTTTTCTACGCATTCAACTAAAATTGAAGGAGACTGAATGTCGTAAATAGAAAGATGTCTTAGTTGTTGCATTCTCCATATTTCCTTGGGTATGTGTCTGATGTATGTGTCGGATAGATCTAAAGTTTGTAGATTGCAGAGGTTTCCCATTGAGTGTGGAATTCTTCGTAGTTTGGTTCTACACAAGTTCAAACGAGGCCTCCAATTTCCTTGGGTAAATCCTTAAGAGTTGTCACATACTGTAAATCTAATACTCTAAGCAGATTGAACCCCACATAAAGACCCTTCCACTCATTTTTTTCGAGGATTTTACTGAAGCACAACAAGGAATGAAGATGGTGAAGAGTGGAACTCGATATAGGGTGCATACCATTGTTGTTTGGATGGATCGCAAGCCGACGAAATCTGCTTAGAGAACTAGCGGAACAGTTACTAGTCCCATATATTTCAAGAAGCTTATCTTTCTTGGCTTCTGAAACTGCCAAGTCCCGCAAGAGATCATGGATTCGACATTTTTCAACACCTCCATCTGGTCTCCTACTTGCTGCTTGGATCATGCTCCTATCAATCAACTCTTCTAGGTACTCCTCAGCAGTATCTTCCATAGTTTCCTCTCCTCTCTGTAGTATAAACCCTTCCGCAACCCATAATCGAATCAATTTTTCAGAAGAGATCTCATAGTCTTCTGGGTAAAGACCAAAATAGAGAAAAGAAGATTGCAAGTAATACGGTAAGTCTGTATAACTCAGAGCTAATATGTCCATGCATTGCTGTGGGCCTTCATTAAGTTGCCAATTCACGCTTTCAACTACTTTGTTCCACACGCCAAGTGTTCGCTCCTTTGTCGATAAGAGACCTCCTAATACCACAATCGCAAGTGGTAATCCACCGCACCTAGCAACCAATTTCCTTCCAACATCTTCCAAATCTTTGGAGTAGCTTCTTTCCTCGATTCTTGCTTGGTATTGAAAGACCTTCTTTGAGAAGAGTTCAAAACTCTCCTTATCACCGCAGCCATCGGATCTTCACTATCATTCATTGCCTCCCCGCAGAGGATTTTTGTGCACTTTTACATATCTTCAATGAAGTAGTTGACAAAACTGAAAATGTTTTTCTAGGGTTTGGGATCAGTTTTTGGCAGCCATACATTCCATGATATTGTTAATGAGTAATCCATGATATTGACAATGATTACTCATTAAGCATAGCCAATGGCAGTTTGTAAATCTTTTGACATTTTCTTTTAATTTGGGAAAAATGTATTCTAATGGAGAGAAAGACACATAAATTGTGATTGAATTTTCTTCCAAATAGTGAATGGAAATAAAAATCATAGAATACTTTCTATTAATCCTCAACACACTCAAACTCAAGTGGAGTGAATAATCAATGCCAAGATTTATTTATTTATTTATCATGAAAATGAAAAATGCCATAACCTTTAGAAGCAGAGGATAACATGTTCAAATAGAATCCCACAATGCTTATAGCATGTTATTTTCTAATCTATCCATCACACCCATGCATAAAAAATCTTTCATGTTTAATAATGTTTACAAAGATACTTTATTTTAATAACTAGATAGCATAAATCAAATCAAATTAAGAGATATAAAAATCCCAATAGCCAAGCCACCTTTAACCATTTTGCTAACTCCTAAGACTCTGACCCTATGCTTCCCATCTGCATTGCTCTGCCAGGCCCTTGTTGTAGTCCTTATTTGATCTCTGCCTCCTGTGGACTTTCTGTATAGTCATAATAAAAAAAGAAAAAGAAAAAAAAAGACAATACTGTTAGTTGATCAAAATTAATGTTGCCCAACTTGGTGATTGAGTCATTTTGACCATCACCAAAATTTGTTGCTTCGATACTCCCAACTCTTTAGAGGGCAGGCATATAAGTATGACTAAACTACGAAGTGAAAATAGGGAGTATGATCCAACTGCCCGATAAGTGGGAAGGGTGCGGGGTGGCCCTGAGTGTGGACCATGTTATTGTACGGTCTTGATTCTATACAATATATCTCCCACAAGGTTTCTCTTATTCTGAATTTCATGTGTGCAGATCAGGATAGTATGACAACTTGATCCGCTCTTGGCGTCTTCCCCTAGTTGAATTTGTTTTTTGTTTTTTAAAATTGAAAAAACATCTTGTAATGTGTACGTACGAGGGCCCCTTAAATAAAAATAAATCTTAACAAGAGTACTCTTAATAAAAGGAAATAGAAAAGGAATACTAGGGAAGGGGAAGAGGGAAAACACTTATTAGTGTTCCTGTTGACGAACAACTTACTTGTAATGTGTAGGAATAATAGGACTTGCTGCTATTCCATTTAATCAAAAAATGGTGACAGAGGGTATGTGCTTTATCTTTACCCAATCCTCTCCCATGTCTTTTTGTACTCTCGCTTTGAATTCCCTCGGCATGGAGCGTATGTTGAGCTCTTGGAGGGTAGTTACGTGTTGCAGCCCATCTGGAAGCATCTTTAATTTTTCGCACCTATGAATAATTAAAACTTTAAGGCAGGGGAATGCTCCTTGCTCCACCTTCAAATCCTCCAAGTTAGGTAACACCGAAAGTTTCAAATTTTGGAGTTTAGCAAAACCTCCTTCAGAACAAATCATTTCCTTTCCTTCAAATGCCTTCCATCCTAATTCGAGAATCTTCAAGTTTGGTAGCTTCTCTAGTGTTGCCATTGGTTGGTCTTCTTGCTTTAGATACGAACAATAAAATTGCAAATCTATGAGGTACGGTGGAAAATCCTCGAGGGCAGGTATCTTCTCTAGCCTTCCATACAACACCAATTTGTAGAGGTGCACATGGTGTGAAAATGAAGCAAAAGGCAAATAATATTCGATTCCACCATCTACCCCTAAGTGCAACACTCGAAGTTTTTTCAATTTGACAATAGAGTCGGTTAATGCCTTTTTATGCAACCTCAACTCTCCTATTGTGAGTTCTCTCAGATTCGTCAACTTGTTAAGACGACCTTCTATCCAACTGCCTGCAGGTAGATGTAGCGTCTGGAGGTCCCTCAGATTATCGACCTTGGGAGGAGAACAACAGCTTCGACCAATCTTAGTGACAACACCTTTTCTATGCATTCAACTAAAATTGAAGGACACTCAATGTCGCAAATAGAAAGATGTCTTAGTTGTTGCATTCTCCATATTTCCTTGGGTATGTGTCTGATGTATGTGCCGGATAGATCTAAAGTTTGTAAATTGCAGAGGTTTCCCATTGAGTGTGGAATTCTTTGTAGTTTGGTTCTACGCAAGTTCAAGTACTTTAGAAGGACGAGGCCTCCAATTTCCTTGGGTAAATCCTTAAGAGTTGTCACATTCTGTAAATCTAATACTCTAAGCAGATTGAACCCCACATAAAGACCCTTCCACTCATTTTTTTGGAGGTTTTTACTGAAGCACACGAAGGAATGAAGATGGTGAAGAGTGGAACTCGATATAGGGTGCATACCATTGTTGTTTGGATGGATTGCAAGCCGACGAATTCTGCTTAGAGTACTAGCGGAAAAGTTACTTCCACATATTTCAAGAAGCTTATCTTTCTTGGCTTCTGAAACTGCTAAGTCCCGCAATAGATCATGGATACGACAATTTTTAACACCTCCATCTAATCTCCTATTTGCTGCTTGGATCATGCTCCTATCAATTAACTCTTCTAGGTACTCTTTCACAGTATCTTCCATAGTTTCCTCTCCTCTCTGTTGTATAAACCCCTCTGCAACCCATAATCGAATCAATTTTTCAGAAGAGATCTCATAGTCTTCTGGGTAATGACCAAGATAGAGAAAACAGGATTGCAAGTAATACGGTAAGTCCGTATAGCTCAGAGATAATATGTCCATGCATCGCTCTGGACCTTCATTAAGCTGCCAATTCACACTTTCAAGTACTTTGTTCCACACGCTAGGTGTTCTCTCCTTTGTTGATAAGAGACCTCCCAATACCACAATTGCAAGTGGTAATCCATCGCACCTAGCAACCAATTTCCTTCCAAGATCTTCCAAATCTTTGGAGTAGCTTCTTTCTTCACTTCTTGCTTGGTATTGAAAGACCTTCTTTGAGAGTTCAAAACTCTCCTTATCACCCAGCAGTTTGAGTTGATATGGAGCAATTAATGGATCAGCATGTTTGGCTACTTCCACATTACGGGTGGTGAGTAACACTCGCTGTTGCTTCCCCTCACCCTGATGAGCTAGAAATGCCACCTTTAATCTATCCCAATCTTCTATTTTCCATACATCATCGAATACGATCATGGATCTTTTTTCTTTCAAGTGGCCTGAGAGAATTTTCACCAATTCTTCCTCATCTTTGGTTTCAAACTCCTTTTTTGGGTGCATCATAAGTTGTGCTATGGCCTCAGAGAGAAGATCTTTCATTCTGTATTCTTGGGATACATAAATCCATGCACAAGAAACAGAAGTGTTCTTGACATCACTCCTATTATAGACTTTCTTAGCAAGAGTGGTCTTACCTAAACCACCCATACCCACTATGGAAACAACAAGAAGCTTTCGTGAATCTTCTTGTTTCAGAAGCGTCGCTACTTCATCACTGTCTTTCTCAAAGCCAACAACATCAACTTCTTCTTCCATGGTATCTCTCCTTCTTTTCCGTGCTAAGCCATCATTCAAACGAGCTGAAGTCTCTCCAGTTTCGGAAGCTTCAACCCCGTACTTCAATTTGTTAGATGAAATCTTCTCAATCCTTCTGTTTATCTGGGCAATTAGCGTCCCACTCAAACTCAACCTCTAGAGTCATCCTCATACTCAACAACCTCTCCTACATTGTAGGCATTTTCAGTGAGCACAAACTCTAGAGACTACCTCATGAGATAGCAGAGTTGGAATAGGATCCCACATGTGATCATAGAGTTTGTCTATAACTCAATAATTGTAACTACCTCTGATACCATGTTGAAATAGTCTATTGGCATTCACATTAATGAGTGTACAATGGTGCTCTTATATAGAGATTACAATTATTGAGTTATAGACAAACTCCACTCCCGCCTTCCCATTGTTGATCCTGCCATCGATGCATCAGCCCATGTCACTCACCAAGGTCGTGGCCCTCCTTCCACTGGTGGTCGTGGTACAAGCTCCTCCTGAGGCCGTGGTCGTGGTCGTGGTCGTGCTAGTGGATTTGGTCGCTCTAATGCATTCGCTCACAATCCATGCACAATCTGTGGTTGCACTAATCATTAGACAAACACTTGCTACTACCGCCCACAGGGACCTACCTGAGCCGCCATTCTACCTACCCCTCCCCGTCCCTACAATCGACCACCACCTCAACCCAACGCCTACCATACTACACCCTTCCCTACCCCTCAACCTCCTACCATCGCACCTCCACCCCATCACCCCACACCTCCACAATCCTTCACCACCTCTTGGATCCCTGATACTGGAGCCACCCACCATTCCACCCCTGACTTAACCCAATTCTCCACCTATGATCCATACACAGGTAATAACCAACTTGTGGTTGGTAATGGTAAGGGTCTTCCTATATCTCACATAGGCACTGCTTCCATCTCTTCTCCCTCTCGTTCATTTTCTCTTTCTAATGTTTTACATGTTCCCACTCTCACTTGTTCTTTGTTATCTGTTCAGCAATTTTGCCGTGACAATAATGTTTACTTTGAGTTTCACTCTTCCTTTTTCTCTGTGAAGGATCTGAAGACCAATCAAACCCTCTTCACTGGACACAGTAAGCATGGTCTCTATTCCGTTCCAGCGTCACCTTATGCCAATCTGGCCTCTGCCTCCTCTTTCAGTCGCTGGCATCATCGTTTAGGGCACCCTCATGAACGTGTGCTTCGTCTTATGTTACCGGGTCATCAGCTCGTGAAGTCTCCTTCTTTATGTTCCGCTTGCCAAATGGGCAAAGCTAGTAGATTGTCACTACGTGAAACTAGTACTCGTAGTTCCTCTCCTTTGGATTTTATTTTTAGTGATGTATGGGGCCCCCACCCCACAGTTTCTTCAAATGGGAATCGTTATTTTGTTATATTTGTTGATGACCATACTAAATATATTTGGTTTACTACTTTAAAGTTGAAGTCTGATGTTTACTCTGCCTTTCGTACTTTTCAGGCCTTGGTGGAACGTCAGTTCTCTCGCTCCATCAAGGCCATTCAAACTGATTGGGGGGGAGAATTCCGTACTCTCCCATCTTATTTTGCCAAGTTGGGCATCCAACACAGGTTATCTTGCCCTCATACTCATGAGCAACAGGGAACAGTTGAACGTCGTAACAGGCACATTGTTGAAACTGGGATTACCCTACTATCCCATGCCGCTGTTCCCCAAGCTTACTGGGATTATGCCTTTGAAACCGCAGTCTTTCTCATCAATCGCATGCCCTCCTCTATCACAGGTAACAAATCCCCCCATCAGTTAGTTACAGGCAACTCTCCGGACTACTCTTTTCTAAAAATCTTTGGATGTCTTTGTTATCCATGGCTCCGTCCTTACAATCATCACAAGGTTGAACCCCGTTCTGCCTCATGTGTTTTCTTAGGATATAGCCCTTCCCATCATGGTTATCGTTGTATGGATCTCATCACCCGTCGTATCTATATATCTCGCCATGTCAGATTTGACGAATCTACCTTCCCATTTCACACTGCACCACCATCCTCATCAACCCAACCCCTTCCTACTACCCCTCTCCCATGGGGCATTGCACCTAACATACCTACCCCTCAACCTCACCCTAGCCCTCTACCTACACTCCCAAATCCACCCATCCCTCTCCCTGCCACCCCAAACCCACCCCTACCCGAACCACCCTCTCCCATATCCCCTCCTTTCTCACCTCACCCTAACCGGCCCTAACCCTGACTCCTCTACCACCCCACCCCGTCGCACCAGAACCCTACACGATCTCTATGCTGACCCCTTGACCCTCTCTACCACCACCTCACCTGACCCGACTGAACCTACATGCTTCTCCCAGGCCCACAAGGTTCCTCATTGGCGTTCTGCTATGTCTGATGAATTTAATGCTTTATTACGAAATGGTACTTGGTCTCTTGTGCCTTACAGGGAAACTATGAATCTGGTTGGCTGCAAGTGGGTGTACCGCATCAAACGGAAGGCAGATGGCTCCCTTGAGCGCTATAAGGCCCGTTTAGTTGCTAAAGGATTTCATCAACAACCTGGTCTTGACTATCATGAGACCTTTAGCCCTGTCATCAAACCTACTACCATACGAACGGTCCTCTCCTTGGCCATATCTAACGGATGGGCTGTTCGTCAGCTTGATGTTCAGAATGCATTCTTGCATGGTATTCTATCTGAGGAAGTCTACATGGCTCAACCCCAGGGTTTTGAAGATGCCCTGCGCCCTAATCATTTCTGTCGCCTCCACAAGTCCCTCTATGGGCTCAAACAGGCTCCTAGGGCTTGGTTTCACAGGTTAACTGAGTCCCTCACTCGCTCCGGTTTTCGGTCATCCCAAACCGATACATCACTATTTATCTACATGCAGGGCTCTGTTGTCACATATGTCCTTGTCTACATCGATGACATCTTGGTTACAGGGAACCAACCAACTCATGTTCAGACTCTCCTTCATCAACTTGCTTCAGAATTCTCTATCAAGGATCTTGGCCGTCTCAGTTTTTTTCTTGGTATTGAAGCCCTATATCGGTCTGATGGTGTCCTCCTCTCTCAACACCGGTACATCACTGATCTCCTCCAGAGGGCTGGCATGACTGACTGTAAGCCCGTCACTACTCCCATGGCCACCACCTTTGCAGCATCTTCCACAGGGGGTGTCCTTCTTTCAGACCCCACCAGATATCACTCCATTGTCGGTGCTCTCCAATACATCACCCTCACCAGGCCTGATGTGGCTTATTCAGTTAACCGTGCCTGCCAGTTTATGCATGCCCCCACCGAAGACCATTGGACACTAGTCAAACGGATTCTACGCTATCTCCAAGGAACCAATGATCATGGGTTGTTCATCTCCAAATCTAGTTCCCTCCAATTACAAGCATTCTCTGATGCTGACTGGGCTGGTGACAGTATGGATCGTAAATCCACAGGAGGCTATGCCATCTATATGGGTTCTAATTTGATCTCCTGGGCCTCTAAGAAGCAGAAGACAGTTGCACGCTCCTCCACCGAGTCTGAGTACAAAGCAGTGGCTGATGCCTGCGCCGAACTCACTTGGCTTCGTTCTCTCTTTGAGGAATTAGGGATCCCTGTTTCCATTGCACCCATTCTTTGGTGTGACAATATTGGGGCCACTTACCTTTCGGTCAATCCGGTCTTTCATGCTCGTACCAAGCATGTTGAAATTGACTTCCACTTTGTTCGTGATAAAGTCGCCTCCAAGGAACTTCAAGTGCAGTTCATTTCAACCCATGACCAGATAGCCGATATCCTTACCAAAGCTCTCAGCTCTACACGGTTCTCCTTTCTACGGGACAAGCTGCGGATTCAATCATTCAAATCCCCACCTTGAGGGGGTGTATCAGGGCAATTAGCGTCCCACTCGAACTCAACCTCTAGAGTCATCCTCATACTCAACAACCTCTCCTACATTGTAGGCATTTTCAGTGAGCACAAACTCTAGAGACTACCTCATGAGATAGCAGAGTTGGAATAGGATCCCACATGTGATCATAGAGTTTGTCTATAACTCAATAATTGTAACTACCTCATGAGATAGCAGAGTTGGAATAGGATCCCACATGTGATCATAGAGTTTGTCTATAACTCAATAATTGTAATCTCTATATAAGAGCACCATTGTACACTTGGGAATGCCAATAGACTATTTCAACAATCAGAATGGAGGCCGGCCATCGGACAAACGCTTACAACGGCTGATAATAGATTTTTGGAAACCGTCTATCCCTGACCGCTCTATGGCCGAGGGTGTTTCCGAGAGGGCTGCTGAACCTAAATCCCAGGAGAATGCAGAGGTGAGGGGAGATACAACTGATAGAGTAACGGCAGGGCAAGAATCTTATGCGGCTGTAATGAGGAAGGCGATGCCAGATGTGGCAGACCTCCCAAATCCCATTCGAGCAAGTCCCTTGACCAAGGTAGTCATACCTCAAGAGGACTATGAAGAGAAACTTCAAACGTTTCAGTTTGCTCTGATCGGAAGGGTTAACTTCAAATACGTTTCCATGATTGATATTCAACGCGACTCGTCGTCAGGCTCATGGAACTTGAAGGGGAAGGTGAACCTCGCTCCTCTAGGGAAGGGCTTCATTCTCTTTCGCTTTGAGAGGGAGGGGGACATGGCATCGAGGTTCAATGAAGGTAGGAAGTCAATTGATTCGATTTCAGTGATGGAGGTTGGAGTTCAGCATTCATGATAACCACACTCAAACGAAGTTAGTTTGGGTTCGGTTCCCTGAACTCCCCATGGAGTATTGGCACGAAAGAGTTCTCTTTACTATGGCCAAAGCCGCAGGGAGGCCGGTGACTTTGGATAGGAGAACCTTGAACAGTACCATGGGCAGTTATGCTAGGGTCCTAGTGGAGGTTGATTTAGTTGGTTCCAGAGTTGAGGAAATCCAAGTTGAGCGGAAGCATCCTGGAAAGGATATTACGTTTTGGTTCAAATAGAAGTTATCTTATGAAGATGAGTTCTCTCGATGCACCCTCTGCAAAAAACTTGAGCATGTTGCTGATCAATGTAGAGGGAAGAGGAAGAACAGAGAAGATGCGGCTAACGCTAAGTTTGCCGGAGTAGACCAACATAACGACTTCACCGGAGTTGGGAGAGAAGGTACGACAGCGCATGGAAGCCCCAGCCGAGCAAGGAGTCCTATTATGGTAGGAGATTTTCTCGCTCCCACGATTATAGAAACTGCCAATAGCGACATGAACTGCCATGTAGAGGGAGATATCATGGTCGATTTAGACCAGGAATATAATAAGAATTATGAGAATATTCCATCAAAGGAATTGAGGATAACTAATTCAAATAGTGCCCAACACTATATGGACCATGAACCGGTCATGGTGGATAACCCATTGGGCGAGGGAGGCTACGGGTCAGATCACAATACGGTGGCATCTGAATGAATCACTGCCTACTCGGAACTTACGACCCCGTCGCACTGTTCATTATCAAGGTGCTGGCTGTGGAGGACGTGACAAAGGTGTAGAGGTGGATGAGGCCAAGCAGGAGAGGTGGTAGAGCATTTAGAGACTGGGCTAGCACCTACTTAGCTGGTGGGAGGCAGAGTTGTTGTTAACCATCCGGAGGTGACTGAAATAGATATTGCCCTGCGAAGGGCAGAGGAGCCAGCTAGAAGAAAGGGAAAGGCCACAATGGAGGGGGAGCAGATGGGCAAATTTGCTCTGTAGCCCCACCCCAAAAAGTGATCTCATGAAGTCATTCTTCTGAAATATCAGAGGAATGAAGAAGGCGGCTAAAAAGAACGCATTATGCCAATTTGTGAAAGAAAAGGACCCTGACATTCTGTGCATCTTGGAGCCTATGATTGCTGTAAGTGATCTTCCAATTTTATTTTTTAATAAATTGGGTTTCTGCAGTGACTTCATTCATAACAATCTGGTTGGGAAAGTCCCAAACCTGTGGATTTTATGGAAGAAAAATTTAAATAGTCTAACGGTCATCTTGGAATCTGAGAAACATATCTCTGTTGCTATCATTTGAGAATCAATTACTCTGTAAATTTCTTTTGTCCACGCGAGCAGCTTTTGAGCAGAAAGAAGGTCTCTGTAGTTGTATCTAGTTGGTGATCTTCCTCAGACCCCGACCCCTTGGTCTATTATCTGCGACTTCAATGCCACCCTACAGTCTCACGAGAAGAGAGGCCCGGGTAATTTTAGCTTGGGCTCGGTGGCAGAATTTGGGGCCATGGTGAATGCTTGAGCCATGGCACAGATTCCTTCTTCGGGTCTGAAATTTACTTGGACCAACAACCGTAGAAGAGGTAATGTGTGTGCAGTGTTGGACAGAAGTTTCTGCAATGATGAGTGGCTAACTTTATTTCAAGACAACTCTCAATAGGTTGTAGAAAGAATTGCCTCGGACCATGCCCCTATATTGATTACCTCAGACTTGTCGCAGCGGCCAATCAATTCCCCCTTTTGGTTTCATAAATTTTGGATAGACCATGGAGATTTTGACAATGTGGTTGCAACGTTGTGGGATGAGTTGATGTCTGGGGAATCCTATTTTTGTTCTTATGAGCAAATTAAAAAGATTAAAGCGGATTCTGCGAGCCTGGGCTAGAGCCTCCTTTCCTAACATTGATGTTGCTCTGGATGAGGCAAAAAATAAGTTGTTAAAGATCTAAGAAAAAATTGAAGCTAATGGCCTGGACAATATCTCCTTTGCTCAGGAAGCTGATGCAAAGATAGCCCTAGTGAAAGCCTTAGAATTGAATGAAAAATTATGGGCAGAGAAGGCTAAAATTAGGTGGATAAAACAGGGGGATAGGAGCTCAAAATTTTTTCATTTGTCTGCAAAAATAAGAAGAATTAAGAACACTATAAGATGCCTCAAGAAAGATGATGGATCCTTGGTGGAAGGTAGGGATCAGCTGGGTGAGTACATCGAGAACTTATATGAGAACTTTTACAAAGCCACCCCTACGGCGGATAATGTGGAGCTACTAGATTCAATTCCCCAAGTTCTGCAGCAAAGGGATGTATTCTTACTAGACTCCATTCTTGGTGATGTAAAGATCAAAAAGGCTGTGTGGGAGCTTGACCCAGAGAGTTCTCCTGGGCCAGATAGATTTACTGGTGCTTTCTTTAGAAGATACTGGAATATTGTGGAAAGGGAGGTGTGCAATGCTACTCAGCACTTCTTCAGCTTTAGTTACATGCCAAGGGGTATAAATAATAATTTTTTGGCGCTGATTCCTAAAGTGGAGGGCACTTCTACTCTGGACAAATTTTGGCCATTATGTATGGCGAATTTTTATTACAAAATTCTCTCCAAAGTGATGGCTATGAGGTTGGAAACCTATCTTCCGAAGCCGATTTCAGAGGAGCAAGGGGAGTTTCAAAAGGGGAAGCTGATCCACTCCAAGATTAGCCTGGCCTCTAAGCTCGCAAACATGATGTTTGCTTCAACAAGAGGGGTGGCCTAGGGTTGAAAATTGACATAAAAAAATCTTATGATACAATCTCATGGAATTTCCTATTCCAGGAGTAGCAAAAATTTGGTTTCTCTGAGAATTGGATCACTTGGCTGCATCAGATTTAAGTCTCCACTAAAATCTCAATAATGGTGGATGGTGGTCCGCAGGGTTTTTTTGGAGTGGAGAGAGGCTTACGTCGAGGGGACCCTATCTCTCCTATGTTATTTATTATAGCGGAAGAAGTGTTGTCAAGGGGACTGAAGACTCTAATTAACACAAAGGGCCCGTTTGATAACGTTTCTGCTGTTTCTGTTTCAAGAAACGGCATAAACATAAATTTCGGTTTCTAGAAACAGAAACGGAATTGAAGGTGTTTGATAAGTCATGTTTTTAGAAGTCGATAGTAACCAGTGAAAGAATTGCCACAAGTCGTTTCCAAAAACGGCAAAACAAGTTGAACTTGTTTCGCCTGGGTCGTTTCTTGAATCATAAATAAGTAAAAATTTCTATTTCTATTTCTAAAAATAAGTGAAACGGAACAGTTTTATCAAACGCTTTTTGCTCCATTTCTACTGTTTCTGGAAACAGAAACGACAGAAACGCGTTTCTTGAAACGTTATCAAACGGGCCCAAAGAAAGTGAAGTCGATTCAAGGCCCAAGGGGCATTCCTACCCCTACTCATATCTTATTTGCAGATGATATCTTCATCTTCTCTAATGCATCCATGAGGTATGTTCAGAATTTAAGAGATTTTTTGATCATTTTTCTGGCCAAAATATAAGCTTAGAAAAAAGCAAACTTTTTTTGGGTAAAATTCCAGCAGTGAGGAAGCATCTAATTTCAGATACTCTAGGCATTCCGGTGTGTAATTTCCCTACTCGATAACTTGGGGTGGAAATTTTCAAGGGTAGAGTAAAGAAAGAGACCTTGTTGCCGATCATGGACAAGGTTAAAAGTAGATTGGCAAGATGGAAAGGGAAGTTGCTATGTATGGCAGGGAGAGTAGAATTGGTGAAAACTGTCATCGCAGGGATGCCTACTCATAGCTTTTCAGTGTACTAGTGGCCTTCATCCCTCATTATTATGATGGAGAGATGGATGAAGAATTTCATTTGAACAGGGGAGATGGACACAATAAGGTTGATCACTATCAAGTGGGACGCCTTATGTAAGCCTAAGGATGAAGGGGGCCTAGGAATAAGGAGGCTTCGTGATTCAAATAAGGCTTTACTTTGCAAGCTGGTCTGGAGGATTAGAAAGGAGAAATCTGCTGCTTTTTCGTTTCTCAGAGGCTGTTTTGTCAAGAAGGATGGTAGGTCCCTTAAAAGTTGTTGGCCTTCCTTGATTGCTTTAGGAATCAAAAAGATGTGGGATTATGTGGACGAAAAGGAGAGGTGGATTATTGGGAATGGCCAACTTGTGAATTTTCGGAAGGATAAATGGTGGGGATCTCAGTCTATAATGGAGACGATCAATCTGGACGATTTCAGCTCTCTTTCTACTGAAGCAAAAGTGGGTGATTTCATCAGAGACAGGGCATAGTCCCTCCCTAAGATAAGCTCTATTCAGCTTTTGCATTTTTTTTATAAGATTACGAAGATTAAAATCCCTAGAGTTCAAATGGAGGATGTATGTGTATGGTCCTTAATGCCAATGTCGAATTTCTCCATGGTGTCTGCCTGGGAGGATATTAGAAGGGACTCACCTAACGTGTATTGGGCTTCTCTGATTTGGCAGAAAGACATTCCTCTAAGGTTTTCTACCTTTGGATGGCGTCTGATTCACTGCAAGCTCCCTACAGATGAAATGGTTAAAAGGAGAGGCACTCACTTGGCCTCTTGTTGTCACCTTTGTGGTCTAGCTGAAGAGAGCACAGATCACATCTTCCTTCAATGTCCCTTTGCTATTTCTATATGGGGAAAATATTTAAATAGCTTTGGAATTCAGTGGAAGAACCAGATGGAGATTAACAGCTTGTTACTGTGGTGGAAGAGGAAAGGTAACACAATAAATATCAAAAAGCCTTGGAAGATGGGTTAATTGATAATAGCTTATCATATTTGGTGGGAGAGAAATAAGAGGAGGCATGAAGAGAAGAATAGACCCGCTGAGTTTATCTTTGAGGGCATCAAACAGGATCTCAATATATGCTGTGATGGGGTTTGCAATGAGGTGAGGTGAGTCTCTGATGTTATATGTTGCAGAAGCCTAGGCCCGGAAATCAAAGCCCCAACAACCATTCCTCCCCTAGAAGTGCACTGGTGTAAACCTCCTCCTAGATGGTTGAAGATTAATGTTGATGGCAGTTCCCTAGGCAACCCCGGGAATGCAGAGGCAGGAGATGTGATGCCCAATAGTGAAGGGCAGGTGTGTGACTCCTTCAGCATTTTTTTTGGGTGTTAAAAAGATCCATGAGGCAGAGTTTGAGGTGGTGTTGGAAGGCATCTCGATGGCTAAGGCCTATAATGCCATGGGAGTGTGGATTAAATCTGATTCTGCAACTGTGGTATTAGCGATTCAAAGGAATCAGATCCCCTGGTTTGCTCTGCAAAAATGGATAACGACTATGCATTTCTTGGAGGCTATCCTTTGGAAAATATCTCATTGCTTTCGGGAAGCAAACACTATTGCAGATTATCTAGCTAAGAAGGTTTCAAAAGCAATGGTCTCTAAATACTCAGTGGTATTCCCTAGTCATATTGTTACGGAAATTGATAATGATGCTGGACCAGGCACCGATTTTGATTCTGCTCGGTCGATCGCTTACTGTCTCTGCTGATGGCCATGCCGAAGGTGGAGTTTGCAAGTTGATCTAGCGGCTTCTATCCTGTTCTGTTTTTTCTGTATCTTTTTGTTTTTCGCTTTTTTAATAAATTATCCTTTTAACAAAAAAAAAAAAGTACTTGACCAGGCAGGACCAAATGCTAGCTTTGCTGCTTTGTACATGCAAAATGGAAAGAAACTAAGAAAAATCCCCCGTTTTTGTTATTCCATTTGCTTCAGACCAACGCTCTAGGCCTTGTGGATTGGGATGAGTGGATGACAACAACCTGAAAGGATTCAAAACTGTTCCCATAAACTCATATCTGAAATGGAGAGAACAATAATGGAATTAATGAACAATAAAAGCCAATTACGGAAGGAAAATAATTTGATCAGGAAAAAGAACAAAAAGAATAATGAAAAAAACGAGTATAATTGAAACAGGGGATGAACTATTTTCTTCCCCACTCTGAAACACATTGAATTAAATGTGTTGTTGATGAGAAAATATTAAGGAATAGGTTCCAATAATTGGCTATCTTTGACCATCTAATCTAAAATTGGATGGTCAAAACCATTTGATAGTATAATTTTTTGGTCAAGTAGATATCTTAGGTGGGACCTATTATACGCTGGTTCTGAATCACATTCCTAGCAAGTTCCCACTTATTTGCAAATCATTAATTTGAGCTCAGAAACAGTATTGAGTGATCAAGAAACTGGATATAATCCATAAAAAATATTTCTTACACAAGGAGCAAGGTTAGTTATATACTTCTGGTACCGTTGGGGGCAAAAGAAAAGGCCAAGAAGTCGAGTCCCATGGGTGACCTACTCCGATCCAACAAATGGATGATCAACAAAGATTTTTGAATAGCAATCAGTGGATATTTTCTGTGCACATGTACACTGAGGTATTTCTTGTTCCATATTTACCTGAATGTATCATATCCAACACATGTGGAACAGTGCAGAAAATAGTTGGTTTTAACTCCCCAGGGTCTTCAATCATCAATTTGACATCCCGAAAAGCAAATAAATGATCAATTTATAAATTTAGAATCCTTCTAATTAAAAATTGTATCCCATATATCTATGTAAAATTATATGTTGTAATTAGTTTACCCCATGCCAAAATCCTATGGAGGCACCATGATCAAAGACTGGAAGGCCAAAATGCAAAGAGTGCTCTCCAAGTCAACTCCATTTTGGGGCTTCAGATGGTATGAACTGTTTGGATTATATTTATGTTCAAAATTTTCAGTCTCACAACCGATTCAATATGTCCTCTCAATGGGTGTCAAGTCCCTCAACCTGCAAAGTTAGAGGTAGAGGTCAATTCAGTATCTGATGGATGTCCTTTTCCTCCCTCCCCCCCCCCCCCCCCCCCCCCCCTTCTCTCCCTCTCTCCCTCTCCCCCTCTCCCTCTCCCTCTCCCAAACTAGAAGAAATTTCCCCAACTAATAAAGAGCTCTTAATCATGAAAAGAAATAAGATAAATTCTTAACAGGTGTGAATAACTCGGGTCCATAGAAAGAAAATTTGCTAAAATATGGGTCATGTTAAAATAGTCAAGAGTAAGGAGAAGAATTAAGGGACACTCTTTTGGGGGCTGCTGTTTAGCTCATGTCAAAGTTGGAATGGTTTGCTCAAGAAAGGTTTCAGTCCAACAAGAAAAGTTTTCAAAACTGTCATGTGAGTCAAATTTGTTTCATGCCTAGGAGCATGTAGCATATTTCTAAGACTTTAAGCTCAAGAAAGAAAATCATTTGGAAGGTTAAGACATGTCAATATATATTAGGAATTGCCTCTGTCTACATTCATAAATTCAGTTTTAGGAAGCAGAAAAAACAAGAAATGTGAATGGCTAACAAAGAAAGAAGGTAGAGCTTCAGAGAAGTGAAAAATAAGGGCCCGTTTGATAACGATTCCAGAAACATGTTTCTGTGTTTTCCTGTTCTCAGAAAAGAAGAAGCAGCATAAAAACCGACAAAAGTGTTCTGTTCCACTTGTTCTTGAAACATAAATTGTTATAAATTTCAGAAACATGAACGACAAAACAGACCCCCTTCCCTCTCTTCCCTCTCTTCCCTCTCTTCTCTGTTAAACCTTCACGATAGTACCCTGAAGGAGCTCCAGAGATTCGCATACGAAGAATCGCCCTTACTCCATCTTGTGAAGAACCCTACAGTAGATTCGCCTTCTACACCCTCGTGAACAGTACGAATCTCTTCGTCTTCTTCAACCTCGTGAACCCATACGGAAGATTCGCCATTGTTGCAGAATTTCGACTAGATTCGTCGATCAGTCACCTTCAGAGGTAAAGCGAAGGATATTCACCTCAGATGTGAAGAGTATACAAATTCAAGGGTTGTTCTTTGAAGGTTTGGCTGTCCTCTCACATATGCTCCGTAAGAAGTGAGGTCCCCCTAATTTCTCTTTAAACCCTAGAACATAGTGCGTCTCTCATCAGAAGCAGTGATTTTGATTCTACGATTTTGACGACCAGTAGAGGAGTTTTTGGTTGGAGCTCAGACAACAGCCGCGCCCTAATCGTCGTTTCCACTTCAAATCAACAGGTAAATCCCAATCGTCTTCCTAGGGTTTTTTTCATCTCAGATTTATTTCTTAGAAAATGGTAACTATGCGATTCAATTCCTTTGTTTCTTTGGGTAAAAAACCCCTTTGCTTGAGAGGTAAGACCGAATCATCATTGTATCGAAGAACACGAATTTGGGTATGTGGTTCATTCAATTTTATTCTTCTATGCATGCATTTCAATTTCTGTATCATGGTTCTGTGATCTTTCTTCTCCTCATTTTTGTTATTCTATCTTGTTACCTGTTCTCCATTTCTTTCTTCTTTTGCTTTCGGTTTGATGGTTTATGTTGCAAAGCAGTTAGGTTTTCTAACTTTTGTATCAAACACCTTCTTACCCATTTCTGTTTCCATAAACAAGAATTATCAAACACCGTTCTTACCTATTTCTGTTTCCAGAAATGGCAATTTCTGTTTTTGCCGTTTCTTGAAATAGAAATAGCAGAAACATTATCAAACAGGCGCTAGGTCTGTTGTTATTCTGCCTCTAAGATGAAGGGGAAGATACTAAATACTATCTTTTTATGCTTGAGCTTCTATTGGTAGATACTTCTCCTATAGGCGGATTGTTCACAGTGAATTTCCAATCCCATCTAGGAAGCCATCCTCAAATACAAAAGAATTTGTCTATGCATTTACATTTTCAGAAAATGAAAGAAACATATTATGCTCAAGCACTTGTAGGCCATGTGAGCACGGAATAGGATCTCTGATCTCCATCTTAGCAAATATATCTATGATTATTTGATGGTAGCATAGAAAAGTGATTTGAGCATTAGCAGAATTTTATGCTCCATATTTCTTTCTTATTGATAACGAAAGAGATTATTAGAAATAAGGTGGAGGAAAAAGAGAGAGAATGGGGCCAACCAGAAGAAAATGTGTTGATTAGAACCAACTCACAATGAGATAAAGACAAGCCAAGACTAGCAATGCATTCAATTTTTCCTCTCACTGGAAATTATCAATCCCGAGCATTAATAAAAGTTTTTTTCTACCCATGACTCCAAGTTTTCATGGAAGAAACCAACAAGTAGAAGGCGTACTCCTAGATCTGCAGCACGAGCTACTCCAGTTAGTAATATATATATATATATATATATAATTGTACATAAAGTAGAAAAGTTGGATACATAAAAAATTTAACAGCCGAATTTTCACAATCTCACGATAATGTTCTGGAAGTTCAATAGATGTGATGAATAAATCTAGTAGAAATAAATATGAAGAGCCATGGGAGGAGAAAGGTAAATGAGGATGCTCCACCGAGAATCAAAATTATACTTTTTTTTTTCTCGCTAAAAAGATGACTTTATTCAAAAAATATGATACAAATACAAGTAGAAGATCAAAGCAGGAAAGAACCAAAGAAAATAAATAGCGATTTCCCCATCTCCACCTTCGGCATTGCCATCAGCAGATCAGCAGAGAGAGGGAGAAGCGCAGTAGGTGAATCAAAATTATACTGATTTACAATGATGGCACATATATTGAAATTCCCCTAGAAAAAAAATAAAGAAAGGAATCCTCAAATCTTTTTCAATCAACACATGCATTAGGTAGTGAAAACAGCTCAACTTCTGATTTGACAATAATTAGGTAAAAACAGTTTGACAGGTAAACAATCTCTATGAATATGATACAGGGGATTCAATTACGGGGAAATATGCCAGCAAAGTAATCTACCTTTTCAATAAGGTCATCCACAGGAAGAGCTTCATGTTCCTCTCTATTACGATCCAACAATGAAGAAGCAGAATACATGTTTGTTCCAATTCAAAAATATTGGCATGTCTCCTTTGCAATAGATAATTGGTCACCTATTTAAGCCCAAGAAGAACTGAATTCATAATTTGGAAATGCTTTGGCTGCCCAAACTTTGCAGACTTTTTAACAATGAAGATTATATGTTATCATGAAAAGTAATTAGTTGACTTATCCGTATCTCCATGATAGATAATATGCAATGTCAATAATGAGCACAATAAAACAGAACTAAATTAAGAAAAATATTTGAAAAATTAATTTAGAAGAATGAATGTTTGGAAAACATTTGAAATCAGGTTATAAGCGATCACTTCTTTCCGTGGCTTGATTGAGTTCATCTTAACGGATGGTGCCCGTGTAGCTCCTGCAATCAGTAACTGTTCCAAAGCAAGTAATCAGGTTGCACATTATTGTTGCCTTCAATTTATGTAGGTATGTCAAGGACAGCTTTTCCAAACTGCTAAATGTGATTTGTTGAATAGTAATAGTATTCAAAAGATATTCCATATCATCACATTTCTGTACACACAGAACCCGCAAGTTATTCAAAACCTTCGCACCAAGGCCGCTTACAAAGTCACCAGGACACGAATTCAGTTGTAACCCTTCTGTTCGTTCCAACAATAAAAGTGGATTATTATTAGGGATGATGGCTCCACAAATGACCACCCCAGTGGCACATGCCTTCACATCATAGTCCATAAAACACCTATCCACGTATCCCAGAATTATTAAGAAGTGTGTGAGGTTTTCCCAGCAGCGAAATGGGATATTATTTGCACTGCCCAAACATTTAATATTCGATACCTTCATCCTTAGTCTAGTCAAAGAAGACAAAGATATTACCTCAGATAAACAACAACACGCCTTCTTACATAATATTCCTCCGCCGTCTTCTTCTTTTTTTTTTGATCCTTCTTCTTCGATCTCCCATTCGTGAAAGCTTTCCTCAAGATTGAGTTCTTCCAAGAGAGTCAACCTCGATAAAATATTCGGGGCAATACTCATACTCTCATTCCTCGACAAATCCAACAATTTCAGATTTGTAAGCTCTCCTATTTCTTCGCTTAATCTTGTTACGTTGACATTTTGTACTTGAAGTATTTCAAGTTTCTTCAACTTCCCCACCAACGACACATCAAAAGGTTCATGATCACGATTATAATCATCACTTATACGAAGAACTCGAAGGTCTGTTAAGCATGACAATGAAGACGGTATCGAAGAGAAATATGTACCTACCAGATCTAGTGTCTTCAATGATATCATCCCTTTGAAAAATCCATCAGGGATTTTCCTCAAATCCTCATTGTCTCTCAAGGATAAGGTCATAAGCTTATCAGAGCAATATTCGAGCCGATTGGGGAGCTCAGTAATTTCATTTTGCATTAACGAAAGTCTCTTGCATTTCCTTAGGTTCTTATCCCTATCTTCTTCTGAAAAATGTGTCAATCCTCTCCCAGATTTTACAACAAAATCATGACATTCTTTCGATGCAATCCATATTGACACATCCCGAATAACATCATGCATCCTTACACATCCCTCCATCCTTTCACTATCATCTAATAATAAGCACGATGACTTAAGTCTTTCCATATGCATGTGCAACCTATTCCTTGCATCCTTCAGGTGATGATGATCTTGACATCTTGAGTTGGCTCGCCGCATCTTTCCACACAGATATGTCCTTAGTTTGCAGCGCCTTACCAATTGTAACGATTGCTAAGGGCAAACCCCCGCATTCTCTAACAACTTGATTTGCCACTTCACACAACGTATCATTGTCCTCTACTAGACAATCCCCAGCAGCCCATTTGAATAGAATCCACGCATCTCCTTCTGATAAAACTTTTAGTTCAACGTTCAATTGGGTCCCCATTTGTCTACACACTTGGAGCTGTCTTGTCGCGAGAACTACGTTGCAGCTGCTTTCACAGGGAATTCCTAGCTCCTCTGGTAAATTTAATGGCTTCCACAAATCATCTAAGACTATGAGGATTCGTTTCTCCTTCTTCAATCTCTCCAATAAACGCCTTGCTCTCACATCTAAGGACTCTTCTGAAAGTGTTAGTCCCAAGTTCTCTCCAATTTCACCTTGGATCTTCTTCAAGACTGGTTCTTGAGACACAGTGACCATCACAACCTGATCAAAAAGCCCATCTTTCGTCATATTTTTAGCCACTTCTTTCATCAAGGTTGTCTTTCCAACCCCTCCTATGCCATATACACCAACCATCCTGACACCCTCATCCTTCAAAGCCTCCACGATTTAGCCCGTTGCTAATTTTTTGGAATCATAAACATGGAAATCTAGTGTTTGCATGGATTCTAGGCTGGGAGAAAGTGGAGAAGGATCTGACACGGCAGCAAATGATCGTCCTTCATTTAGGAGCTTCTTCACTTCATCAATATATGCGTTTTGCATCTTTCCCTACTCGATAACGCAAGGAGCAACCCCTTTGGAGGCATCCCTTCCTCTCTTCCAATTCACTATGCAATGTTGTCTCCTCAAACTCTATTTGATTCACTTTTGAAAACCAGCTTTCCACCACCGCTTTGATCACATCTCCTCTCAAGCGAGCAACATCCACAGAGCGTTGTACACCAGCTTTCAGTTCTCCGAGACTTGCCATTTGTTTTCCAAGGTCATTAGCATTTGTCTTGTAATGAAGAAGATAACTGGCACGATCCATGAAAGGAGAAAACATATACTTGGCCACTTTGGTGATGACTCCAACGACAATGTCAGTGATGGCTTCAACCACAATGTCCATTACTATAGCTTCAAATAAGAATAGAGGTAATGAGCCGTGAAAATCCAAATCAAAAAGCTTTTAAGAACGTAGAGCGGAAAACAGTTGGAAATATTTTGTTTATTAATTGCAACTTGGAATTATTATATTTTCAATTAGAGAAAATATCCAGATGGTCTCCCAAATGCTGTGTTAAAATTTATATATTTATTTGGAAATATGCTTCTTTTGAGATTTTGGATTTTCATGGACTGCTTTTGATTAAAGGACTGAGGTTTTATGAGGTCAAGGTGAATCAGCATCAGTTCAATGTGGCTTATTGAATGCGTATCATAGGGAGACATGGGAGGATCAAATCCTGAACATCACTTCTTTCACTAGAGGTGAAGGAAAATTTTGTCTATCAAATGTTAATAAATTTTATCTTTTCCTATCATGGGATGATATGGGTATTCATTATATATTTTTTTGATTTATGAGACAGCCACATCTCTTCCTACCTTACTAAACACTTAAGACACATGTTTTACGTGTGCCACAAATAGGTAAAATAAGAAGACTATTTTCCTCTCAAGACAAAACTATACCCTTTTTGACTTTTTCCAATCAATCCCTATTATATATGAGATCTGTTGCTCATGAATAAACCAAAAAGTCTCCCAACAATTTTAAAATTCATTAGAATTATATTTTACATTTTTCTTTCTCATACACAATGCAAAAATAAATAAATAAATAAATAAAATAAAAAAATAAAAGTAAAAATAAAAATAAAATACTGAAGAAAGACTAGAATATCATTAGCTTATGTTAATGTTGATTTGCAAAAATACCTATAGACCTCATTAGCTACATAGCTTCCTCGTTGATATTTTCTCTCATTGGCAAATGCCTGGAATAACCCAAATATATTTGAACTTGCTCTATTACTTTTTTTTTTTTTTTTTTTAAATCAGCAAGAGTTTATTAACAATGAAAAAGGGACAAACATACCGAAGCCATACAACAGAATTCTAGACTAAAAAAAACTCAATTCTCAAATCCACCTTCGGCATTGCCATCAGCAGAAAAGGGAGCTAAGACAAAGAAAGACAAAATACTTCAAATAAGCATAGATTATAAAAGGGAGTCAATTTTTAAGTCCGAACCAGAAAAATTGGGGATGTCCTTTTTCTGGGTTGGACTACTAGTCCATTAGTTATAATGAAATAATACACATGTTTTTAGGGGATGGAAAAAGGTCAAAACGATTATTTTTTTACATTTATTGAACTTATCACAATTTTATATATATTAAATTTATTGGACTAAAAGCATGCAAAAATAAGATTATACCACAAAAGAAAATATTTTCTATATCCCATGAAAAATGATTTCTTCATGTCCATAAATTATCAACTAAAGAGACGAGCATAGATGTACATACCTCAAGCTTTCACAATTGCCAAAGCCTTTAGCTTGTTCACACACTGTCCTTATATTGAAGATGATAATCACAAACCCTGGATGAGAGGTGACAGTTTGCTTAGTGTCTTGGAGGACCAAACTTGCAGAAAAAGAAAATGAGAAAGGAAAGGAGAGCACCCAAATCCAAAGAGGAGGGAAGGGATTATGATTGGCTAGAACCTTCTTCCCTCTTCTCTCTTCTCCACCTCTATTTTGGATTTTGGATCCTTCTAGTTTCTTCAAAAAAAAATCTATTATTTACATAAAGAAGTAAGGTATAAGTAATTTTAATTAAAACTTATCTAATATTTCTGTAAATTGCAATTAACCGCCTACTATTTCTAGTAATTCCTCAAGGAATTAGGAGTTATATGAGTTCACTCTTAATAAATAATTAAATATTAAAACCTCCTTAAATCTTAGATTCTTTATAGGCCAATAGGATTTAACTTTCATCCCAGTTTAACCTAGCCTACAAGTAAGTCCATAGCTCATGAAAATGGTCAAATTATTTAAAAAATATTTGATAAATATTTAATCAACCATTTTGTGAAGAATAAATTGACAGGATTTACTTTAATGCATGGATAGATACAAATATTAAGTATTCACCAATTAAATTGGTCTAGAAGAATATCCATGTTAGGAATTATTTATTCTTTTAGCTAAATATTGTAAAGTACAACATGACCCCTCTGACGCACATCAAAACAACCTAAAAAGTTTATAGTTATTTGTGATTGGGGTTCAGTAGCTTCGTAAGTACAATGGAATCCCGTGGCATTCTTTCACTTCATGGTGATGCTAGGTTTGGCACTCTTAAGATGTTTGGTAAAGATAGTATTGGAGATTTAGCATTTTATTCTACCATTTCTTAAATTTGAAATGAGAGAATTTCAGAAAACTTTAAAACAAAACAAGACCTCACCCTTTCATTGCAAAAGATATCCGGGTGATGTTCTTAATCAATGCAAGGATGTGATCTCCAAAGGGGAAGAGACTTCCTCGAATGTGCTCCTTATCCGAAGTTGGGGCTCTCATGTTGTTTGGAACCGGAATTAACTTTCCACCTCGGAGTGTTTGAAGTTGTGGATCTTTGATTCTAGTTGTTTGTTTTCTTGTTTAGTGGATTGGAATTGATCAGAACTTAGAAATTGGAATCAATAAAGAATTAAAGCAGAGTTTTTTTATTGGATAAATTTGAGAATCTTACTATAAGATGTAAGCTTATCCCATTTTCTACTATTATTTTACTAAGAGAAGGCGGAAAAAAAATGTATGCAGGAAGCTTACCTTTTACTCAATAGAGTAGGAATTATACCATCCCCACCCACCATTGTATCCAAAAGTCATTCAGCCAATATCAAATGGCTGGTCGACTCCAGTTTTTGGGATTACATTTTATGTAAACCTTATAGAAATAGTCTCTCCACAAACATTGATCTTCCACCAAAAAAAAAAACAAAATGAAAAAGAAACAAAAACATTGATCTAAATATGTCTATAAGACGTATTATATGTATTTATTATACCGTTATGTAAAATACAAGATTTTTCCATATGCATGGTTCCATACATAAAAATATGTTTTTTTCATCAATACATATGGATACACATATAATTCATGTGTTATATACATATTTGCTAACTAAGGCTGCACCAAGAGAACACTGAGGGAGACGTTTCTAGTGGGAGGAGTGAGGCAAGCTCGGAGACTTGAGGGATATTTGTTCCATCCTTGATGGGTAGAACAAAGATTACTTTAGTATCTATTTACCAAACCGAATGCCAAATCTGGTTGCATGCACAACATGACGTACATCAAACTATCGACGGCCTGAGCATAAGATACATACAACTTTTTTCATATTTCATGAGGATGTTAACTTTTTTATAAAAAGTCTTTCCCTGTACAATTGGAGTTGATGAATGATTGCAATTCTATATCCCGAATCTTTTCAACACATAGTTCAAGTATTTTTCTTAACTCAAACACAATCTATATTGTGTTTGATCTCTAAGGATATGAATCCTATGATATAGGATGCTTCCCCCATATCCTTAATTCCAAATATGTTGTTGAGTTCAGACTTGGTTCTTTTTAGCATATCCAAGTCATTTTCAGCCAACTATATGTCATCACCATACAATGAGAGAATAATAATACTACTCACTTTTCAAAATATATACACAATTGTCCAATTTATTTGCCACAGACCCTAATTTAAGGATTTTTTTGAGATATATTAGATATTGTTGATGTGAGAACATAGGTCTAGATTTCGATTTATGTAATTTACTTTGTCTTTCTTGCTTTGAGTCTTTTTTCTGCTGATGCCCATGCTGAAGGTGGAATAGAGGCTTGAAGGGCATTTGTAACTTCACATTTGATGATTATTAATATACTTTTGCTGACCAAAAAAAAAAAAAAAATTTGACGTGAGAACGGTTTTAATCCGTACAAAGACTTTTTAAGTAGGCATACTCTATCTTCCTATTCCATCACCTGAAAACCTTCTGGTTGTCGTATATAATATAGTTTCTTCCAACTCGCTATTGAGAAAGACAATTTTCACATCCATCTAAAACAATTCTAATTCTAGATGTGCAAAAAGTGTCAATATCAATCTAATATAAGCAAATTTTGTTACTGGTGAATAAATTTCCTAGTAGTCTCCCTCCTTTTGTGTATATCTTTTTGCAACTAACCAAACCTTGAATTTATTAGTAGTTCCATCTGCTTTATATTTTTTCTTAAATACCCATTTGCAC
>NW_024870054.1:153522-183371 GCF_013358625.1 Macadamia integrifolia
TTCTTTTTCTTCTCTTGTGCAAGAACCCTTCCACGATTTTGCTTGCTTCTAATTTGATGTGGAAATCCCCTCCATGCCCTTAGTGCTTTAAGTGAGTGAAAAACAGGAAATCTTCAACAAATTCTCTAAAAAAAAAAACCATGAGATTCGAACTTGAGACCTCTTGGTGAGCAAGGGAATTTTGTACACCATAGCTCACCAACTAAGCTAGGTAGTTGTTGTTACCAAAAACAAATCTTTAATCACTTAAGGATGTGGTCCATCGATCCTTGTTGGAAATTAGAGTATTCCTTGTACCTCTGGGACAATTGCAAATGGGCTGGTTCTGCATCTCAGTTCAGTTCTGATCCATTATTCTTTTTCTGACCCAAAAAAGAATAATCATTTGTACGGGTGACCAAACGAATGTGTACTTTTAATTGAACACGTCCATCTTGCTCAGAATTTCGTCCTCTTCGCAACCATGGAAAGAAATAGGACCTCTTTACCTGTAAAATTGAAGATATAGCGCCCGATAGTCCTTGAGGCCTTGAAAATATAAAACCTGCAAAAAGAGAGTAAAACCCAAGGTAGCTCCATTCTAAATATGTAAAATGCATGTTTTACTACCCTAGATTTCACACATAAATGTGCTCATCAAGTACATTTCCATCTTTTCCTGTACATTTACATCTACGTCCTAAGGTGTTGCTCATAAAATTAACCATTCTCAGGTTCCTGTCATGCGCCCAAGAATTCGTTCTGGAAGGCTACCATATCAAGGTCCCATGGGGTATGTAATTCACAACCTGGCCTCCTCCCTTTATAGAAGGTGTCATGGCCAGGTTAGAGTTTCGAATCATTGCCAAACACAAGTTTTACCTATTTTTCGCATCCTAAACCTTAAGAACTTAGTATATATAATTAACTACCTATTTTTCATATTGGGAATCATCTCAGACCATATCTGGATCCAAACATTACAACCAATATCTTAGTATACAAAATAACTCTGAGTATGACCTTGCTTAAGATCCCAAGTGAATAATCAATACTTATATCAATAAGTGTTCTAAATTATATTTGTTTATTGAGTGGACTAGTGGAACACAAAATTTTAATTATTTTGAAGATTATTTTCTCAAAAGATAAATCTGAGAGCAACTTCACATTCTAAACGTATAAAGCAGCTTAAGGGAAAATATATATGTCCTTACAATCTTTCCATTAGATAAATGAAGAAACTTTTATTATAAATTATGAGAAAGAAACATGATTTAATGCATTCCTACATCTAAACATGTTTAATGCATGTTCTATTTTGGAACATCAGGGGCATGAAGAAGGTTGTTACGAAGGTGACCTTAGGAAAACTGTCGAGGGACCACAATCTGGACGTTCTATGCATAGCGGAACCAATGTTGGAGGTGACTTCGTTTCTTAGCTTATTTTTTAATATATTAGGCTTTGAGGCAGAGTTTTTTCACAATTGCAGGACAGGGGAAGTGCCAAATCTTTTGTCTGTGTGGAAGAGGAAGATGCAAAGGCCGATTGTGATCTCTATGTCGGAGCAACAAATTAATGTTTGAGTTTCTTGGTTGGAGAATAACATCTGCTTGCCGGTAGTGGATGCGAGTTGTTTCAGGGCTATTAGATGAGACTTGTGGATGGAGCTTGCGGCTGCAGCAACAGGAGAGCCAAGAATTGTTGAAGGGAACTTCAATGTTACTTTGTTTGACCATAAAAGAAGAGGTCCGGGTAAATTCAGTATGGGGTCGGCAGCAGAATTTGGTGCCATGGTTGTAGTTTGTTTTTTGATTCAGGTGGCTTCACATGGGAGGAAGTACACGTAGTCTAATAATAGAAGAAGTGGAAATGTGTCGGCTGTTCTTGATTGGTGTTTCATTAATGATGAATGGTTAAGGAATTTTAATGATTGTGCGCGGCAGGTTTTGTAGAGAATTTCTTTCGACCACACTCCCACTTTGCTTGTGTCAGAAAAGATGGCAAAACAGAAGAATTGTTCATTTAGAATCAATAAATTTTGGATGGAACACGAAGAATTCCTCCCAGTGGTCAAGGGATCGTGGGAAGGGGTAGTTCACGGTTCTCCTAATTATATGCTTGGCCAAAAGTTAAAGAGACTTAAACCTGCTCTCAGGGAATGGTCTAGGAGGTCATTTCCTAACTTGGAAATCAAGGTGAATACTACGAAAAGGGTGTTAGACAAGTTGCAGGATCACATTGAGGAGGAGCGGATTTTTGAGCAACTTTTTGACCTAGAGGTGAACGCGAAAACTTCTTACTG
Source organism: Macadamia integrifolia (assembly GCF_013358625.1). NCBI lineage: Eukaryota > Viridiplantae > Streptophyta > Magnoliopsida > Proteales > Proteaceae > Macadamia > Macadamia integrifolia. Next base: position 155,810 of record NW_024870054.1, read on the forward strand.
GAGGGCTTTAGAAAGGCATGAAAAATTACAGGCAGAGAACTCGAGAATCAAGTGGATGAGGGAAGGGGACAGGAATTCCAAATTATTTCACATGGTTACTAAACTTGGAAGATTGAAAAATTCTATTTGGAGTTTGCTGAAGGAGGATGGGTCTGAAATCAAAGACCAGGAATAGATTGCAAATCATCTTTGGATTTCTACGGTAATTTTCACAGGAAGGTGGATCTAGTTTCTCATCCTGATCTCCTTGATTGCATTCCAAATGTGATTAATGGTGAGGATTTGAAGTATATGGAGGCAATTCCTGGGGAAGATGAGATTAAAGGGGTGGTGTGGGATTTGTATCTCGATAGTTCTCCAGGACTGGATGGCTTCTTTGGTGCTTTTTTTCGAAAGAGTTGGGAGGTGATTGGAGTTGATGTGTGCAGAGCTGTAAAAGTAGTTTTTGTGTCTCGGGTGATTCTGAATAGAATAAGTAACAGTTTCTTGGTGCTTTTATTCCAAAAGTTGAGAGGGGTGAGAGTCATGGATAAATATCAGCTTTTGTGCATGGGTAATTTTTTTAGTAAACTTTTATCCAAAATCTTGGCTTTGTGTGTAGTTGTACTGCTTCCTAGAATCATTTCAGAAGAGCAAGGAGTGTTCCAATGGGGAAAAGTGATTCATTCGAATATAGGTTTGGCTTCGGGGCTTGCTAACCTGATGCATATGGCAAGCAGGTGTGGAGGAATGGGAATTAAGATTGACATAAAAAAGGCATATGACACTGTTATGGGATTTTCTATTCAATGTGCTACGAAGATTTGGTTTCTCTGAACGAGTGGTTGGATGGATGCACAATATCCTTCAAACTGCAAGAATTTCGGTTATTCTTAATGGTGGGGTAGTTAGATTTTTCGAGATGGAAAGAGGACCCAGACAAGGGGACCCCTTCTCTCCGATCCTTTTTATTATTGTTGAGGAGGTGCTTTACATAGAGTTAAGAGTATTGGCAATTCAAGATAAAATTAAAGCTCTTCTTTGACCGCGAGGGGCTGTGGTGCCAGAGCACCTTTCATTCGCAGATGAAATCTTCATTTTCATGAATACTTCAATACGTCACTAACTTGAAGAATTTTCTAGCAAAATATCAAGCTTTCTCTGGGCAGGAAATTAATTTAGACAAAGCAAGCTATTTTTGGGAAGGATTTCCCCTTCAAGGAAGCAGATGATCTCTAAGGAGTTGGCATTCGTATATGTAATCCCCACCAAATACTTGGGAGTGGAAATATTTAAAGGAAAAGTGAAGCGTGAACCTTTACCATTTTTTATGGACATAGTGAAGGTCAGGTTATTAAGTTGGAGAGAGAAACTTCCTTCGATGGTTGGAAGGGTTGAACTGGTTTGATCTGTCATTTCTGGGATGCCACTTTATAGTTTCTCAGTATATTGGTGGCCAACTTCCCTTATAAAATGCCTCAATAAATGGATGCAAAATTTTGTCGGGACAAGTGATGTGGAGAATACCAGAGCAATAACAATGAAATGAGACACACTTTGTCAGCCAAAGGAGGAAGGGGGTTTTGGTCATAGAAGGCTTTGGGATGTCAATAAGGCTTTAATTTCCAAGATGGTTTGGAAGAAAACATGAGGACACATACGTGAGCAGATTATTTTGGGCGAGGTTTCTTTCTAGCCAGGGGGCATTTGAAAAAGGGATATAAAACTTCTTCAATTTGGCCGGGTGTGCGAAGATGTAGGAGTTTTTTCAATGAATGAAAGATGGGTGGTTGGGAATGGAAGGAAAATTAATCGATTTTTGAAAGGATAGGTGGCTAGGACCCTAATCCATCCAAGAGTAGTCAGAGTTGAATGAGAACATGTTCAACAATTCCAAGCTTCTGGTAGCTGATTTCATATCTCATGGGGAGTGGAAGATTCCAGGTGGCACTCAAATTTCTTAAAGGAAATATTTGAGGAGATGAGGGGAAGTGTCTGAAACCATTGAACATATCTTCCTTCAATGTAAATATTCTTCGGAGGTATGGAAAAGGGTGGTGGAGTGGTATAATGTGTTGTGGCATAAAAAAAATTTGATTCTTGATTTGATAAGATGGTGGAGAAACTAGGGGCGTGGATGGTCCTTCAAGGGGCCGTGGGTGGTAGGAGTGATGGCGATAGCTTCCACAATTTGGGCGAAACACAATGGAAGAGGTTAGGAAGATAGGGAAGTTCGACTTGGATGGTTTTGAAGATAATAAAAAATGAGATCAGCCTTGCCTGCTCTAAAAGTAAGTTTAAGATAAAGAATACTTCTGATTTCATTATTTGCAAAAATCTTAACTTACCAACATCAGCAGCATCTTTAGGGATAAACATGGAGATCTTCTGGTGTAAGCCTTTAAGGTCATAGATTAAATCAAATGTGGATGTGTGCTCACTTGGGAATCCTTGTGGAGCGGGGGGAGGCGAGGTTTTTTGTAGTAATGAGGGGAAAATGCTGATGAACTTTATGGTGCACATTAAGCATCATAAAAGGTATTCAATATGCTAAAGATCTAGGGGTTTTGAAACTATGGATAGAATCGGACTCAGTTTCAGCAGTTATCCTATTTCAAAATAAAACTATTTCATGGTTTGTAGCTCAAGAATGGGCTAACCTCAAGTCTTTTCTCGATTCTATGGAGTGAAAATCACCCACTGTTTTGGTAAAACAAATCCAATTGCGGATTTCTTGGTGAAAGAGGAGGCAAAAAATCAAAACTCAAGAATGGTTCCCTTGCCCAGGCATATCTCTGACGAGATGGCAAGGGATGCAGCTACAAGACCTAGATATAGGCTTATTATGAGATAGCGCTTGTGACTTCCCACTGATGGCAATGCAAAAGGTGGGGACTCACTTCACGTATTTGTATTTGTATTTGTTTTATTCTTTTCTTTGTTTTAATTTTCTTTTCTTTTTAATATAATCTGACTTTTTAGCAAAAAAAAAAAAGAAGAAGAAGAAGAAAGAAATAAAGGGAGAAAGAAACATGAAACCAATTGAAATTCTTCAAAAAATGTATTTTTGCCAAAAACTCTCAAATGAGCTTCAAGATACATGATCGCCATTGACGGGAGTTTCCCCATCACATATTTGAAGTTCTACAATATAAAAGAGAATGAGAAGTGAAAGGCAAGAAGATAACTTTATGCAAATGAAACCTATTATGTGTAAGATCGGCTCATGAATTGATTGTAACTTGTCTCCCTACAAATATAAAATTCACTAAACATTATTTGCATTTATTTCTTCAATGTTATACATACGAGATGAATTATAAACCAATTATAAGAAAATCAAAGATTAAAAAAATACTGAAGAAAGACTAAGGCTGTGTTTGGAAGTCATTCAGTTCTAGAAACAACATTTCGTGTCAAAACCAGAATTTTCCCTTTTCGATGTCAAAATTCTATTTTGGAACGAAACTCCAATGTTCATTTCTTGTTTCTAGCCTTCTTTTTTTACCTGGTTCGTTTAAAAAAAAAAAAAAATTGCAAAAACGAACCGTGGACACCAAATGGAAGATTCTATGTTCTTGTTCTCATAAAATGAAAAAATGCTGAAAATATTTTTTCGAATGACTAGCAATCGCAGCCTAAAAAGGGGCATGGGGTCATATTCTATCTGCTAAGAATGAAGGTTAGCCGTGTAAATTCTTTAATAAACACTAACTGATTCCTTTAATTTTCCCCATAGTTTCCCTAATTAAATGGAATTCTAACTGGTTGATCTCTCGCATTAAATTTTTTTTATTTTAAATATTATTTTATAAGTAGTTCTACTTATCCCTTTTTCTTTTAAGGGATGATTCTGCCGGTCAGTGTCCTCCGTTTGAGAAGATGGACCCTCATCTTCTTGGGCAAGGTCAGCGGTAGGGGGCAAGTTGAGATCGCGATGAGCCTCTTCCACAGGTGGATAGAATTTAATTACAAACTGCAAGTTTATTACTAAAATATTTTTCTTTTTCTTTTTCTTTTTCTTTTTATAATAATTATAAACTGCAAGTATATGAAAAGAGTCTTAGTTACGATTTTGACCTATCTAATTGTGGTTCTGAAAAATAATAATAATGATAACTACTTGGATTTTCTTAAACATTTGAAATCATGGATTTTAGAAAGTGATGGTTTTTCTAGAATCTGTGAGCTTAGTTTGATTCTAATTCTTATCAATTGACGTTCCGGGTTTAAAGCCAAACCAGAAAAATGGGGCAGTCCTTTTGGGTTGGACTACCGGTCCATATCAAAACAATTTTTTTTATGTAAAATGGAAAAGTTTTGAAAATTTTTTTTTTTTAAGAGATAAGATTATACATTTATTGAACTAATCACTATTCTAAGATAAAGAAGAACAGAAATCTTGGGAAAAGGTTGGGTATGCCACTGGTATACTGTAAGCCATCGCCCACTGTATCTATCTCTCTCTTCCCTTTTTGAAATGACCTTCTTATCCTTCCTGTATGATACTCTATCCTGTGCCCCCATTGGTGTTGTCCGCTAACTTATCGTAAACCGACGGCATGCCTATCCCTCTCCCAAAAGTCATATTTTCTATATTTCATGCAATGACATTTTCATGTTCATAAACCACCGACTAGGGAGAAGAATAGAGATACACACCTCTAGTTTTCAGAGTTGTGAGAACCTCTAGCTTGTCCGCACACACTGTCCTTGTGTTGAAAAGACAAGTAGAAGCTCTAGAAGAGAAGTGGAAATTTTGCTTAGAGTCGGAGAGAATCAAACTCAAAGTAGAAAAGAAAATAAGAGAGGAGAAAAAAGCACCCAAAAGCAACAGGGAGGGAGAGGGGGCTTTGATCGGGTAGCTAATGATCAAATCATCCCCTTTCCCTGCTCTCCGCCTCTATTTATAGAGATTGGATCCTCTTAGCTAGACAACTTCTTCTAGAAGTTTTCTATTTCCTTATAAAGAAGTAAGGCATAAGTGATCTTTGTTGTTTATGCAAAGGGAAAAAAAAATGATCTTTGTTGCATAACCTATTTTAATATTTCATGTAACTTCAATGAACCCTTTCTATTTTTGTAAATAATTTCTAAAGGCATGGGGAATTATATTAAGTCATATCTTAATAAATGATTATATATTAGCCCCTCCTCCCATATAAGATATATTCTTTACAGGCCAATAGAATTGGACTTTCATCACATTTTACCTTAACCTAAAAGTGTGTCACTAGCTCAACTAAATAGTCAAATTGTTTAGAGAATATTTCTATAAATGTATAATTACTAATTATTTAATAAAACATACAACCAAGGGCATGTTTTGTCAAAGAAAAATTCATCCTCATACAAAAATCTACATATATGTATTGGATTCCTTAATTTGGTAAATAAGACATCATCTGATCCCATGGCCATTTGTACCAACCTCAGACTGCCTACCAAAAATACAATCCATAATTGGGAACACCAACTTATAGATTACTTATAATTGTGTCTGTTTGTTAAGATCTCTAATATAATCTAATTTCAATATAAATTTCAATAAATATAAATTTTAAAATTCCTCATTCCCCAATATATGTTTTCTCTTATATATAAATTGCAAAGATGAAATAAAAAGAACGAGTCAAAGGCAATCAGAATAAAGCAGCTTGAAATACTTGAAGTAGGGTCCATGGCATCTAACTTGTTACTTCTCCATGGTTTCTTCTAATAAGAGTAAAGTCACCTCCAACCTTTTTAACTATACAAGCTAAGAATATCAGTAAAAATGATTCCTTTTCTCCCTTGCATGAATGGAATTCAAATTGGTTCATCTCTCAAATCCATTTTTTACTTTTAAGAATAATTCTTTGTGTCTCTTATGATCTTTAAGGAATGATTCTTTGCTTCTCTTTTGCGATGGCTTTAAATCTATTGAAGTCATGCATCTTTGGTAGCTTGGTGAGTACAGCTGAATCCCAATAAAGGGGTACCATAAATTCTGTGCACTCAGAATGTTTGTGCAAACTTTGGAAGATCTCTATTGAATTTTAGAATGTAGGGAAGTATTTCTTATGGGGGAGTGCAGTTTCTATGAGTGCACAAGGGACAATGGGATAGAGATGTCATTTTTTCATTTTATAAGGGATGGACTGATCATTTCGACCTCCTCATTAGTCTGGGCATAAAGGTCAGACTCCCCCATAAAAACCTTTTTTCCCTAAAATGTATTATGGACATCAATTATATGATATACTGTGTATATATCCCCCTTTTTTTCACTTAAAATTCATTGAATTAAGAAGAAAAATGAGAATGTACAAGACGATAAAGACCTGATGGTAATGGTGGAGTAAGCTAGGACCTGATGGGCCTATGAATAAGCCATTCCAATTTAGGGATAATTAGTGTTACCCTGTTACGGATTGGGCACTTCTGTTCAGATTTAGTTCCTGTATACACCAAGGAAAATTTGAACTTCATACTAGGCAATCAAGTAATGTTTCCAGAAGAATGCATTGTTTGATTCAACTACAACTTCAATATTTTAGTTTATAACAATTTTTTAGGCTTTTTTGACTGCAAGGGGATGTGAAGGTAAAGGAAGGAAAATTTTCAAACTTAAAAAGGAAAATCGTTGTAATCATGACCCTATGTGATTATATCACCACCTCCAAATTATTTCATATTTGGTTAATAAATTTCTTTTTTCTTTGCATCCATCACCCTTAGCTATAAAATTTTAAATAAAATTACATTTAATCCATAGAGAATTCCTATATTTCAGTTGTAACTGAATTAGGAACTTGAGACTGTTATAGCCTGCATATAGTTGTATTAGCTCTAAGATTGAGTCAATGTTTTAATGAAATTAAGCTTTGGCTTATTGCATTTTATGCTGGAAATTATCGCAGTTTCATATTTTACTGTTTCAGGGCTTCTCCACCACGGTGCTGCTGCTTTTGAATCTGGGGGATTTCTGTCCAAGAGGCAGATCCCCAAAAACCCATTGTAAAAGAAAGAAAAAAGTAAAAATCGAGATGGGTTTTTACAAAAATAAAAGAAATCTTCAAAATTTTTGGTTCCTCAGCAGATTTCTCGTCTAAGAGCAAGAACCTGAAGAAAAAAAAGGAAAGGAGAAAAGACAGAGTGGGTAAAAACAGAGAGATACAATCTTGGTAAGCAAGAATCTGAAGAAAAAAAAGGAAAGGAGAAAAAAACAGAGAAATACAATCTTGATAAGCAAGAATCTGAAGAAAAAAAAGGAAAGGAGAAAAGAAAAAGTAGGTAAAAACAGAGAAATACTCATTGTGAAAACTGGAATTTCATCAACTGTAGAAGAGGGGTTGAGAAGATAACCCACAAAATCAAACGAAAAAGGGGGAGACGATGAAGAACAGTTCCTCTCACTCTCTGGATCCCTCTTTCTCTGCTCTTGTCTCTCGCTCTATGGCTGATTTGGAGGACAAAGAAGAAGAATGATAATGCCATTAAAATGGGTTAAAAATCGATCATTGATCAGAGGGAATGAGGGAATTGGTGTAAGGCGGTCAAATGATCAGTGCCGATTCCGATGTGAATAAGCCTGTCACTGGTCACTGGTCACTGGTCACCATTTAGTTGCAAAGGGTAGTGGGAAAAGGGGGAAAGGAAAGGTGTAGCAACAATGAATTGAAAGTTTGTACATTTTCTCTCCATCCAACAGCTTAATTTAAGTTGATCAAATCCTACAGCTAATATCATGCTAGTATTCATAATATCTTTGTATCTCGCTAGCATTCCTATACTTCTCCCATTTTTTAAATACAAATAGGCTTCATAAATAATACCTAACGCACTCAAAAATGATTTTTGAGGCAAACATCAAAAAGAAAAATGATACCAAAGAGGCCTAAATTAGGTCATATGAACATTGTGATCTAAAAGTATTGCTCAGTATCTAAATAGAGAAAAGGAAACTGAAATTGTAAATGCCACAGAAAGTAGAAGGCCCGAGAACAATGACATGGATCCTATTTCCTTACCAACATAAGCAAGATTTCTCGGTTTCAGATTTTTAGTCAGTGAAAATTGAAAACTCCTTCATAGTTTCATACGACCTCAAATGGTTCGAAAGCACCCTTAAAACCATGTCTTTTATTTATGACAAAAACCTAGGAAATGATTTCCAACAAATACCTCTTATATAATTCAAATGAGAAGTAAAAGCACAATATCTCCATTGCTTATCAATCTAGAATGCATGCCTATATACTCCTAGGCCTTTTGGAATAAATAATACTAGTAACCAAAGCAACTAAATAACCACAGTTGGCTAAGAAAAAACAAAAAAATGAAGTCCCAAAGGATATACATGTGCTCCACTACTCCCTTCTGTTTTATTGTAATATTTATTATTTAGATCAAGTATTCGGAATCCTAAGAGCCTCTAACTCAGTAAAATGGCTTTGGTGGGCCTCTTAACGTTAAATGAACTAGCTCCAAAAGGAAGAAAAGATTGTATCTGTTCAGTAGGAAATCACTTGTTTAATTTAATAAAACCCCTACAACTGAAAGAGTCAGAAAATATGCATAAGCTACTTTATATTTATCAACTAGCTTTGCCTCTGCCTCCCCAACCATTGCACAGAAAGGACAAACGAAGAAAGGAAGTGTAGGTAGCTTTGTCCTTTCAGCTATGGATAGTGTTCATCTGTGTTGGCTCCTTGGTGTTTAGGAACTTATATCATCCTTGATACCATCTACCCATTTTCAGCAATCAATACAAGGATCATCCTTAAAGTTTTGTCACTTTATACTTCATTGCTTCTCTTGCTTTTTTTTCTAAAGACCAGGAATTTTATTGAAGAAAAGAGAAAAAATACAGCTCAAAAAAACAATTTATAGACCCCTACCTTCGGCATGGCCATCAACAGGGGAGAATAAATTGAATAAAGATATAAACATTAGATAAACCGAAACCAAGGTCTCGATTCTGCGCCATGGGAAATCTCCGACCGAATGTGAGATGGGAAAGATATATTAACATCCGAATACCTTGATTTTCCTGCTTCCTTTGCAAGAAAATCTATTACGCAATCAGCTTCCGAAAACAGTGAGTTATCTTCCAGCTAATAGAATTCAGATAATCCTTCACAAACAACCAATCCTGAAAAACAAACCAAGGAATTGATTTGGATTAAAGTGCTACCACCACTGCTGCTGAATTCGTTTCAATCCAAAGGGCATCCAATCTGTAATTCTTTGGCTTTAAGAATTCCTTCCATAAGAGCTGTGAACTCAGCATAGTAATTTGAGTGGACTCCTAAGAACTTTAAAGAACCCACCACCAAGCTCCTATGGTTACAGAATACACCTCCTGCTCCAAAGTTTCCTGGATTACCCAGAGAATAGCCATCCACGTTTAATTTTTTCCAATTAAATCAGGTCTACACAAAAAAACTTCTAATATTGACAAAGGTTTTCCTGGAAGAGCTGATACCCCCAACTTGTGGCAACATGTCAAATCATTGGGACTCTTGATCACACCGACCAAGGAACCACAAGCCTCTTGCACCCCTCTTCTAATCTTCTCATAGAATATTGGACTGATTTTTGACACCCCTTTATAACGTCTTTCATTCCTCTCTCGCCAAATGTTACCAATCACAATAGTAAAGCCCACTGACCATGGATCACACACTGTAATCACCCTACGCTTCCTAATCCACCATTGTGCCAGTTGGGAAACATTATCAATATTTGACCAAGAAATACCAAAACAGTCCATAAATAATTTCCAAAAGGCCAGAGAGAAGCTACAATTTGTGAAAATATGATTAAAGGTTGCTTCTCTTGCTTTTTGATCAGGAACCAGCTATAATGTAGTAATGTTGATCTTAATTATTGCCTTTGTTTTAGCCACTCCCATTGTTGCTATTTTTATATATTGCTTCTGTTTATTAGTTATCTTCTTGTTTCAGCGTATTCTCTTTCTCTCATTCTAAGCAAACTATAACTAGAGAGACCATTGCCAGCATGGTTTCAAGTTTTCAACCTGTCTTACATTACTTGGAACCCAACTGATACTGCTGGACTGGGTTTGTTCTTGTCAAAACTAAAAACAAATTGAAATTTTCTATTTTTCCCCTGGGTAAGTGAAGAAGTAATTTCTTGGACAAAAAATAAAAAAATGGGGCTGTACCCTGAAGGCCTAATAGATCTCCCAAAACAGATCCAGCTATATAAGAGACAGGGGACACAACAATAGACATTTACATTGTTTACGGCACTTTTGTTCACAAATATATTTAAATAATCACACACAAAAGAAGACTTAATTTTAGCAAATGAACTGTATACTGAACATAACCAACTCTTTTTACACCAAATAAGGTAAGAGCGAGGCAAAGACTTGAAAGCTAATAACAAATACTTGATCAGGCCTCAACCCCCCAGCCAGACCAAATGATGGATTCTTTGGCTTGGGATTCTCACAAAGCGAATTAAAACCCTCCGTCGACATTCCATTCTCTTCAGCCCAATGCTCCAGGGCTTGTTGACTGGTGATGACCACAGCAATCAGGAAGGATACAAAACTGTTAATTCCCATATCAGAAATGGAGAGAATGCAAATCAATTTGTTGGTTAGACAGTAGCCAAGAAGGAATAGTTAAAAGTGTAACAACAAAAGCCAATTACAGATGAGAAATTTATATGATCTAAGAAAGAATGAAGAGTACAATGAAAACTATGAACATAGATATCACCGATCCGTTAAAATGAACAGGGGATGTGCTGTTTTCTTCCCCACTCTAAGACATATTGACTCAAATGTTTTGTTGTTAATGAATAGGCTCCAAAAATTGGCTATCTTTGACCATCTCATAGGTTTATAGGTCATACACCATGTCTGCCTCCTTCCATGTTGCAAATTTTATCCCAATAGCCTTCTGCCATATGGAAAAGAAGGATTTGCTATTGTCATCCTTTTTAAATGAAGTAAGAACCCTTGGCCTTACGGGCTGTTTTGATTGAAAAAGATGCAACAGGAGTGGCATGGCCTTGAATTCAAATAGGGGCATCATAGAGATATCATCCACAATGTACCCAAAAAGATGGATAGACTAGATTTTCCATGAGGTTCCCCAGCTTGGAAGAAAACTCTGTCACTATGGGCTTCAAAGCTTGTGGGTACAGAACAGAGTGACTTTCACTACAGAAAAATGGAACAATGAGGAGAAACTTACTATGAGTATGCAATGTTAAACAATTAGCATTTTAAGAAACCCCCAGAAGACACCTTTGTCAGACCTGAAAAAAATTAAAACCAGTGGCTAAGAATGTGAATATGTATTTATCTCATCTAATTAAACAAATGGATGATCACCAACAAAGAGTTGAATAGCAATGTCATTGCACATAAGAATGGCTACTGCACCTCATACAAATCATGAGTGGATAGTTTCTGTGTACATGTACTGGAGAAGCAGAGAATAGCATCCATAGCACACTGAGGTATTATTTCTTCCAAATTTACCTGAATATATCCTATCCAACACACGAGGAACAACGCAGAAAATTGTTGGTTTTAGCTACCCAAGTTCCTCAATCATCAATTTGACATCCTGAAAATGCAAACAAATGATTAATTTATAGATTTGGAATCTTTCTAGGTAAAAAAATATGGTTTAAAGACCAAATTATTATGCCATCTGCAACAAGCTTGTCCAGGTTGATCACCAGCCTAGACTGAAAAATTAAAAAAAAAAAAAAAACACAAGCACTAAGATTGTGCTATTAAAAGATAAAATCAGTGATGAAAAGTTTCAGCTCCCTAACTATTTTAGCCTGCCGCTGTCCTGTTCAGCAATCAGAGAAGACCTCTGCCCATTGGTCTCCAATTCTGGAGGTATCACCCCTTGTAGGGTACTATGAGAAAGCACCCACATAGCCTCCTTGTCCTCCTTAGAAGTAAATGAAGTCTGTAGAGAAGAGTATATATCAGCAGTTCTACTGATTGTTGCACAACAGGGTTTTCCTACTCAGGAAAGAGAAATAAAGAAACCAAAAATCATTCTCTCAAACAATAAATTCCATCCCTCATGGGCTCCAACTCCATCTAAATCTCTTCATCACTCTTACCAGTTGAGCCATCACAAAAGTGCACATCAACAGGTCACAGGTCTCTCCATAAGGACCAACTTTGACTGCGAGAAACAAAATATAAGGGCCTAGCTGATATATAGCAGATGATATCTCCTCACTACTGCTGCTGATGGACCTTGTATGGAAATGAGTCTACCAACACAAAAAATTGAATCAATGTCCAGAAGAGGATTAGAAGCCACCAATCTTTTTTCCCATCTTTAGAAAATCATGACCTTAATACCTCAAAGAAAGTGGTGCTTTTCACAACCCAGTAAAATAAAACATTGACCAATGCAAGATAAGTCCCTATGACAATTCCCATTGCAAAGATCTCATTGATGCTCCAACTGCCTGGTTTTGGAGATGGCTTCACACGATCTTTAGAAATGGTCTTGATGGTCCCTGTTTAAGAGAAAATATATAAACTTGATACTACTTCACATGTGAATATATATGCTCCAGCTTAGATTACCAAGCATATATCGATTATCCATCAAGAAACAAATTTTATTTTTTTGTTTCAATACCAGAAGAATTTTTAACTTGCAATGGAAAGTAAAATAAACAGAAACTCACAGACAAGCACAGGTTACAAAATATGAAGAAAAATTCTTACAGAAAAAGAATGTGGTTCTGAAACATGTTAAAATTGTCAAGAGTAAGGAGAAGAATTAAGGGACACACCCATTCCCTATCTCTAATCAAGTCTGCCACCTTCAATTCAGAGCTAGAAACAGTTTCATTACTTGTCCTCCCATAACTTAATGGACTTCCCATCACCAACAGTCCATCTTTCCATGCTATTAACAAAATTCCACACTTTCTTCACTCCAAGCCAAACAGAAGAAGCTTTGAAAGTTTTCCTGAGATTCCCATTTTTTGTGTACCTAGCTCCGAACAAAAAACTCATGCTAGAGTTCCCAAGCTCAATAGACCAAGCCTGCTTGCATAAAAGTGATTTGTTGATGTCCTGTAGCCTGCGAATTCCAAGTTCCCCTTCCTCCTTAGGCCTACACACAGTATCCCATTTAATAGTTATTGCCTTTTTTGATTCCACATCCCCTGTCCATATAAAATTTCTCATCCAACTCTCTACTTTACATATAATAGTGCTAGGCCACCAATAGGTTGAGAAACTATGAACAGTAGCAATAACAGACTTGACCAATTGGACTCTTCCCACCATAGAAAGGAACTTTCCTTTCTATACAATCATCATTTCCTTAATTCTATCCACATTGCCAACAACGACTGCTCTTTCACGCTACCTTTAAATATCTCAACCCCAAGGTACTTTGTTGGAAAATTACATATTGGTATGCCTAGAACCTCTGCAATTATTTGCTTTCTCTCCCCAGGGATCCCCCCCCCCCCATAAACAACTTCCTCTTCTCAAGACTTATAAATTGTCCTGAGTACTCCTAATATTGAGATAAAAAATCATTCAGGTTCTTCACATAATTCATAGAAGCATTCTTTTTGCTTAAGGTCAGCAAAGAGTATATTAAATAAAAATAAATAAAAAATAGAGAAGGCCAAGGGCATACATAATACAAGAGACAATTCAGACTTTGACTCCAACTCCACCTTCGGCATTGCCATCAGCAGAGAAGGAGACAAAGAGAATAAAAAACCCAACCTCAACCTCTACCTTTGGCAATGCCATCAGTGGAGGAAGAGGCCAGGACAAGTAATAACACCAGAGTCACCGAATTACAAAGTCATTTAAAAAGGTATCTCAGTTTTCCCAATGCATCCCAACTAATATCTTCACCCAAGAATCTTGAAGGAACATCCCAAATGGCTGAAACTCTAGCTTTTGCTGCATGTTTTGCTAGACTATCTGCAACAAGGTTTACTTCACGAAACAGTGCTGAATATTCCATGAATCCTATCCAGGTAATCTGAAATAGAAAGCCATTTTTGTTTGAAACCCCAAGGAATCGATCTCCTAGCAATACACCAAACTACTGCTTTGGAATCACATTCCACAAGAAACCACTTTAGACCCAGCTTCTTGGCAATCTTAATAGCTTCAAAAAAACTAGCAAGAATAAAAACAGTAAATACAACTGTGATGGCATGCTCACCCCTGGGGCCCTTTGGCGCCTTGATCTTCCCAATTCTCACCATCTTACTCATCCCATCCCCCTACAAAAAACCTCCTCTTCAAGAATAAACAGAAGAGGGGATAGAGGATCCCCTTGCCGAAGACCCCTCTCAACACCAAAAAATCCTACTGGACCTCCATTCAGTAGTATTGAAATTTTTGAGGAACTCAATGAATCCAACAAACCCAAGTAACTGAGAACCCAAACTTTTTCAGAACCTGAAAAGTAAAAATCCAAGACAAGGTATCAAAGGCCTTTTTGATATCAATCTTAACCCTAAGTCCTCCCCCTCTTACAAATTCATGCATGATATTAGCCATCTCCGACGCCAGACTAATATTAGTGTGAATGCCTTTCCCTCTCTGAAAAGCCCCCTGTTCGTCAGATATTAATCTAGGTAATAAATGGGACAACTTAGTCGCAAGAATCTTAGATTAAACTTTACAAAAAAAAAAAATACCCATGCATAAAGGCCTAAACTTATCCAGAGACGCTGCACCAATAACGTTTGGTATTAAAACTAAGAAGTTATTATTCATACCTCTGGGCATTCTTCCTGAGTGGAAAAACTCTCTAACTGCACCTACAAAATCAAAAGCCACCACTTCTCAGCAGTGCCTAAAGAAAGCACCGGAAAACCCATCTAGACTCAGAGAGCTGTCAGGATCTAAATCCTTTACAGCTTTTTTAATTCTGCTGGTCCTGGGATCACGTCTAAGGACAACAAGTCCACCTCATCAATTACCTGGGGGATACAGTCCATCAACTCCCCATGCTCCACCACCGGCATACTTTTATGGAAGTCCTCAAAGTATGAAGATATATACTCAGCCTCAGAGTAAATATTATCATTTTAAATATAAACTCCAAAAATGTGAAAAATAATTAATGACAATTTCTGATAATGACATAATGATAAGTCACTTTCAAATTATTTTTGTAATCTTTTTATATCCCTAACCTAAAGAAACTTTTGAAAATAAATCATAGAATGTCGAGTTTTAAATATTCATATATATAGAAATGTAATTTAGGCAGTCTCTTAATTATAGTTTATAGTTGCCTCTCCAGTATTATTTTTATTTATTTATGTTTTTTTCTTCTCTTTTCTTTTCTTTTCTTTTCTTTTCTTTTATTTTATTTTATTTTATTTTTTATTTTTTACTTTTACTGTTTGCCAGTCTTCCCAAGTCTGAATGCAAAGCCAGCTCTGAATAAATAGACACTAGAGTCTACACCCATTTGCAATCATGGTTTGAGAAGTCGTCTTGAATCGATTTTTTAATAACAAACAGGTTATTTCTATCTGATCCAGACAGATATGGGTGATCCAAACAGATATGGGTCAATCTCTATCAGTATCAACCCTATCCAATTCCGAGACAAATTCCAATATCTTAAACCATGTTTGCAGTTGTCAATCCATTTTTTCAGCCCTCTACTACTGCTGAAAGAATATGACTTTAAAAGCCATTGGATTAACATATTTATGTTTTCATTGACATGGGTTCCATTGTTCCAACTGCGATGATAGAGCCATTTGAATGAAATGCTCTATCACTCCAATCACAGTGGAAACTTGGAGAACAAATAGGAGTTAAACTTGGGTCAACAATTCATTCATTCATAAAGAATAATCTGAGGTAAGCTTTACGCAAGTTGAAATGACAATTCTTTGTTGGTCAAATGTTTGTTCTTCTCATGTGCAGGTATAGCACTATATGCGCAGTGTCCTACTCATTTGCATTAATCCCTGCTGCTTCTATTAATATAACAATTTCTTTGAACAAGAAAGAAAGAGGAAATAAAATAGGAAATAAGTATAACAAAGCAAAGTCAAAGTATTCTTTATTTTTTCATTATTTGCTAGTGAAGCAAGTCAGAAACAAATTATGTTTCTAAATCATTTGGACACAGCCTAGTGTCAAACAGCAATTAGTCTGTTGATAACCTAGTGTCAAACAGCAATTGGCCTGTTAGCACCCTCATTTCAGCAGCTCCTCATACCATATGCATTACATTAGTATGTTTATTTGGGTGTTTTTATTTTTATTACTAAATGTCAGTAAATTATATTAAAATAATGAAAGAATGAAAACTTACTGACCTACTTTAGAACTCTAGGTTTTATCTTTGGCATGGTCATCAGTAAAATAGAACTCCAAAACTAAAAGATAAAGAATTTTTAAGGCATCTTCAGAACCCTGCTTCACCTTTGACATGGCCATCAGTAAAACAGAGCTCGAGTAGCTGTTGCATGTGTAGTTAATTGTAACTCTTCATTATTTGGCATTTGGAAATACATAGATTAGACCATGTGATAGAGGACCTCACATATATCTCAATGATCAAATTTTACTCTATGATAAACAAGGAAAGTTGCTCAAACTACCATTCAAAGTTTCAAGAAAATTATGAAAATGTCATTAAATAGAGATGATTTTATTTTTTTTAAATTGAATGAAAAATATATTAAAAAAAAAAACAATATAACACGCCATAACGGCAAGCAAAGGGAGAGTCCCAATAAAAATTAGAGACGTGACTGACTGCCCTTTTTTCTTGTGTAACCAGGTGCTTTACCAACAGGGACAATACCATTATGGTGGGGGACAAATGGTTTTGTATGAACATAATTATAAAATGTGAAGGCATCTTTTGTACTTTTGACCACTTCTTCTAACCATTTTAAACTGAAGATGTACCAATGAAATGTTTGTTTGCTCTTCCGTCACATAGATTACCCCCACGTACTGCCGTATAGCAAATAGTGAAACATTATTTTCACAAAGCATAGTGACAGGAAAGAAAACCCTATTTTATATTGATTTCTTGCTTATTAAAAATTAATACCATGTACAGTTGTAATGGTTTTTTCTTAGTTTTACATGGTTGCACGTTAGGATTTTTTTTTCGCTAAAAGGTCATGTATATTAAGAAGAGAGGGAAAATATTGTACAATGAACCCGAAATACAGGGAAAAAAAATAAGCAATGAAGTCCCAGAAAACTCTTCCCCACCTTCGGCATTGCCATCAACAGGGAGGAGGACCAGGCATCAAGAAGATAGAGACACCCTAGTAGAATCTATAACGCGACCTGCCCATCACATCATCCCCAAAATACTGTAATATCTCCGAAGGCCACATCAAAATTGTAGAAGATTCCTCCTTCTTGGCAGCCGTATTTGCTAGAAAATTTGCTATGGGATTAGCTTCCCGATAGCAATGAGTAATTTTCCAGCAGATACTCTTCACGTAAGAGAGATGAGAGGCCCATCTCTGCCACACAAACCACAGCACTAGACCCCTTTGCACCATCATAACCACTGATACCGAATCACATTCGATCCACAAAGACTTACAATTCATCTCTCTCGCTCTTTCGATACCTTCAATCAAAGCATAAAATTCAGTTTGGAAGCTAGATGCATTTCCTAAGAAAGAGCTATAGTACAAGACCATCTGCGCAGTACTGTCCCTTATAATTCCACCGGCCCCCTGCTCTTCCTTGGTTGTCTAGAGACGAACCATCACATTTAATTTCCACCATCCTTCATCTGGAGGCAGCCAAAATATCTCCCGCACTCCTTTAACATGCCTTTTTGGGGCCGTGATATTCAGCCTGGAGCACCGTGGCAGTTCTAGGCACGTTTTTATTCTATCTCGCTTTCCTGGACCATGCCTTTGTACCTCATCCATGATGCCTTTGACTATCTGAGTAAAGGAACGGCTTACCCCCCTGAATCTCCTTGAGTTCCTCTCCATCCATATAAAATATGGGACTAAAATCAAACCCGCCATCCACATCTGAGCCAGACCTATAGCGCTAGAGTTTTGAGACCACCACTGTACTAGCTCC
The DNA here is from genome assembly GCF_013358625.1 of Macadamia integrifolia. Classification (NCBI taxonomy): domain Eukaryota; kingdom Viridiplantae; phylum Streptophyta; class Magnoliopsida; order Proteales; family Proteaceae; genus Macadamia; species Macadamia integrifolia. Next base: position 173,877 of record NW_024870054.1, read on the forward strand.
GACAAATTTGCCCACTGCGTTTGCCAACGAAGCCCAAAAACCTCGGTGAAGGAACTCCATACAAAGACAGCACCCTCACACTCCAAGAAAAGATGGGGCAGCGACTCCGCCGCCTTGTTGTAAATCTCACATCTGGAGGCAAGGGGGACCCCTTTCCTTTTCACCTTGTCATCACAGGGCAGTTTACCATGCATAATCTTCCAACCAAACACCGATTGACGAGGTAGTAGGTCAGCCCCCCACACAACCTTCGCCCATCTCTCCTTTGGTTTTCTTTTCCTTAGAGCCTCCCAAGCCGATTTGGTGGTGAAATTACCTAACGAAGTGCAGGACCAACAACATTTATCTTTCTGCTCCAATGGCAATGAGATATTTTTTATCTCCCTGACAATACCTTTTGAGAACTCCGAAGAGGCTCGAGGAAGAGACCACTGGCCATCCACAATAAATTCTGCTACTTTACATGAGTTATTATGGAAATGAGAGGGAGGGAGGGAAGATCGCTCTGCAATTGACAAAGGGCCCAGCCATCTATCATGCCAAAAAAGAATGTCCTCACCATTCCTCACCATCCAGCGCTCAGAAGAAGAGACAAATTTCCACATCTTTGAGATGCCTTTTAGAACCGAGGACGACTTATACCCCTTCTTGGGATCACCACCTTCGTCCATGAACCTTGATCTCAAGAACTTGCTAAAAGTTGTCTCTTCATGTTTCATCTGCCACACAAGTTTACTAAGCCCCGCACAATTCACCTCCCTGAGTCTTCTAATTCCTAGGCCCCTTTCAGCCTTGGGTCTACACACATCCTCCCACTTAACCGATATTTTCTTCACTGTGTCAATCTCCCCTGACCACAGGAAGTTTTGGATCCATCGCTCCACTACTTTTATCACCGACTTGGGTCACCAATAAACTGAAAAGTTATGGATAGGCATACCTGAGATGACACACCGAATCAGTTCAGCCCTACCTGCCATGGACAGTAGTTTGCCCTTCCATCCATGCAAACGAGCCTTGAACTTGTCCATCAAGGGGAGAAGCCTATCTTTTTTGATAGCTCTTTTGAAAATTTCCACCCCAAGATACTTCGTAGGCAACGCATAAATTGGGATTCTAATCAAGTCTGCGATAATATGGGAGCAATTTTTCTGAAGAAAATTTTGCTCTTGTCCAGATTGAATTTTTGACCTAGTAAAGTTGACATTTGTGGAGGAAGTCACGCAGACATTTAACATGTTTGGCAGCGGTGTTTATGAATATAAAAATGTCATCAGCAAAGAGCAGGTGACTAGGAACCACAGCCCCTCTCGGCCCAGGAAGAGCTTTTATTTTCCCCTCCTTCAGTAAACCCCTACATAGAACTTCCTCTGCTAGGATGAATAGCATAGGGGAAATTAGATCTCCTTGCCTCAAACCCCGCTCCACACCGAAGAAGCCAACTGGACCACCATTAAACAAAATAGAAATTCTAAATGAAATCAAAATCTCATGAATCCAGCTCAACCATACATCTGAGAATCAAACCTCTTCAACACCGCAAAGAGGAAGTCCCATGACGGCGTGTCGTAGGCCTTTTGCACATCCACCTTGATCCCCATACCACCGCCCCTAACAGAGGTGTGTAACAAGTTTGCTAGCTCCGATGCCAAGCTAATGTTTGCTGAAATTATCTTGCCCTTTTGGAATGCCCCTTGTTCTTCTGACACCAAGCAAGGGAGGAGACAGGAAAGCCGCTCAACCATTATTTTTGACAGCACCTTACAAAAGAAGTTTTCCATATAGATGGGGCGAAACTTATCCAAAGATGCTGCCCCTTCCACCTTCGGGATTAAAGCCACCAAACTATTGTTCACCCCATTGGGCAGCTTACCACCTCTGAAAAAGGCATGCACAGCCTCACAAAAATCAATACCAATAATTTCCCAACACTTCTTGAAGAAGGCTCCAGGGAAACCGTCAGGGCCCCGGCGAGCTCTCAGGATCAAGACTCCAAACCACCCTCTTTATTTTGTCCATCTCAGGGATAACTTCTAAAGCCAATAAGTCTAATCTATTCACCTCCTGGGGGATGACCTGAAGCAGTTCCGAATAAGTTTCACATTGATCGGCCTTGTGGAAGTCTTGAAAAAAATTCGAGATATATTCTGCCAACTGCCCCTGCTCTGAAACCACCGATCCATCTTGTTTCTTCAACGATCGAATACAGTTTTTGGCGCGTCACACCTTCACTGATAAATGAAAAAACTTTAAATTTCTGTCACCTAATTTAGCCCACTTACAGCGAGCTTTCTCTGCCGAAAGTTTCTCATGTAATTCCACAGCTTTCAAGAGCTTTGTTCTAGCCTCTGCTTCCTTAGAAAATAATTCATCCGTCATACCAACCTGGTCAATAGACCGCTGCACCTCCACCACTTCATCAGTAGCTTCCTTTACGGCCAAATCAGCATTTGGAAAATTCTATCTCACCCACCCCTTAAGCGCACCCTTCACAGCCTTTAATTTCTGGACAAGCCTTCCTATTGGGCCACCCCTTACTTCCTTAAGCCACACCTCCCTCACGAGCTCCTCAAAAGACCCTTCATCCATCCAAAAATGATGGAAACGGAAAGGGGCAATCCTAGGCTTAGGGGTTGCCACTGAAGAGATTAAATTAGGGTCGTGGTCTGGCACTGATCAATGGAGGACCTATTGAGTGCAATCACCAAAAACATCTAACCAACGAGCATTGAAGAAACTTCGATCAAGCACTGCTACCACGTGAGATGTACGTCTGTTATTCGTCCAGGTGAATTTGGATCCCTGAGAAGGGGTTCTGATCAATTCACATGCATCCACCATCGCCTGAAACTCCACCGCCGCACCCACATTAAATCTACCTGGACCCCGCTTCTCATGGGAGTAAAGCGTGACATTAAAGTCACCAATGACTGCCCATGGAAGGGAAAAAAAGACTAATGCAACCAAATCCATCCATAATTTCCTATGCTCAGCCCTAAAGCAAGAGGCATGAATCATAGAAATCAACACCATTTGACCGTTCCATTCTAGAGAGACTGAGATCAGCTGCTCCGAGGACTGAACGACCACCGGACGCCTTAGGGAATTTTTCCAAATAATCTAAATATTAGGAACCTTATCACAACGAGAATTATGAAGTAATTCTACCCTGAAGCCAAGGCAATCAAAAAGAGCATAAGGGAAGGATAGAAAGTCCACCATGGTTCCGCTATGCAGACCACCTCTGGGGAGAGGTCATGCAAAAATTTTTGCAACTGTCTAGCAGCCGCTGCCTTCTTAACTCCCCTGATATTCCAAAAAAATATCCTCATAGGAATTAATTTTTCCTTTTAGCCTTATCAGACCTCAAGGTCTGACCACCACCTTGCTTTGATTTTTCCCTTTTATACCCTATATCATTCCCTTTTTTTGCTATCGCCGCCACTTTATCGACAACCAGAACCCATCCTAGCCACCTACCTTCTACTCAAAGTAGTAGTTGAGGAAGACCACCTTTACCCGCCAACCCAGCGCAGGAGCTCCCTAAAGCTATCCCTAACCTTTTGGATCTCGATGAAACTCGCACAACACCCTGAGACACCACCGCGCAGTCGTCCTCAGGCGGCATCACGGTATGGTGCTCCTCCATCATCTGCATCAAGTTGGTCTGGATCCGACTCCATCTCAGAACCTAAATCTGAACCAGACCAGTCCACATCATCCTCAGTCAAATCTGAGTCATCATCCGAAGAATCCGTATTGGATTCCTCTCCTTCCTGTGCTAACTCCTTTGGAGATGTTTCCATCCTACCCACCTCCTTATCCTGTGATAATCTTTGCTTACCCGAATTGGATTGGGCAGGATTGTGATTTGAGGTAATCAAATCAATTAAGATCTCTCCCCTCTCCATAGAAGGAAACCGAGAGGAGCTAATGTTGGTAGGCATAGATTCAATCCCTCCCCCTTCAGCGTTTTGAAATGGCTGCTAAACATTTGAATTTTTTCGCATTAAATCTTGGTCAAATCTTTCCATAGAAGTACCATTGCAACCCAGCGAGTCACCCCTACCCGAGTCGACTCTATCTTCTTCATACACCGCTCCAGGAAGCCCCGCTTTGTCCAGAGAATTATGCTTCTCATCATGTGCCTTCTTTTCACAGCATGCATGCACCTAATGCCCCAGCTTTTTGCAGAAGCCGCATTGCCCCAGAGAGTCCTCGTAGAGCACCTGCTGCTTAAACGAAAATAAATTCTCGATTCCAGGTTGCCTACGTTCGACCTGAATTTCTTCAAGCCTTGGCGCCCACACCTCCATCTCAACTAGGACTTGGGCATAGTTTCCATATAAAACATTTTTGGTTGGGTGATCAAATGCAACCGGCCGCCCTATCGCCTTGGCCATCGTCAATAGAACCTTCTCATGCCAATATTCTAAAGGCAGATCAGGAAACCGAACCCAAACTAGGACCTTGTTGATTTGTTTTTCATGGATACTAAAATTTGGATGCCATCTTTGAAAGCGAACATACTGCCTTCCAACCTTTACAGGGCTTCGCCTCCACATCAGAGCCATATCCCCTTCAGAAACGAACTGGAATATGGTGAAACCTTTCCCCATAGGCACCATCTTCACCTTTCCTTTCAATTTCCAAATCTCCCTGGCATCTCTGCGAACATCATCCAGTGAGATCAAATGAAAATTAATACAAAAAATCAGGGCAAATTTGTACTTGTTTAAGCGATCCTCATACTCCTCCTAAGGTATTATCACTTTCATTGAGTTTTCGACATGAACAGGCTCAGGTAGATCATCCACCACTGGCAAAAATGTATCTACGACCTTGGCGAACGTTTTTTAAGCAGGGTGATTCCCACTCAGGATCCCTTTGTCCAAAGCAACCTCTTCCAATCCAACTATGGAGGCATATGATTTCCTTGCCACCCCTGTGATGGCCGCAGAACCACTTCCCCCCTCCTCCATAATGTCGCCAGTGGACACTGTCGGCACCAAGGAAGGGTGAGCCTTCCAAAGATCCGTCAGTCGGAGTTGTCTTCCCCTTTCCTATGCTAGTCCACCGCCAGGGTCGTCTCTAGGATTTCCTTCCGCCATCTCCTCTCTCTGATTGCACATTAGGATACTAAGCTCAACATGTGACATTAAAAATTGGATATGTAGCCAGGATTTTCAACTTTCAACTCCTTAAGCCTTATAAATAGAGACCAGAGGGAGATGACCATTATTCATCAGTGCCAACTGCCAAGTACTGTGCCTACTGCAACAAATTGGTTCCCACAAAAATGAAGGCTTTGTCAACATTGGCATTTAGTCTTAGCCTCAATAGTTTTAATCAACTACAGTTGCTTGTGTTTTGCTGCTCTGCAAGTTGGTTACTACAATGGAAAATGTACTAACACTAGTGCAGATGTAGAAACTATTGTCAAAAATTCCAGAACCTCACAATTCGCAACGGATGCAATGATCATCGGACAACTTATACGTTTGCAATTCCATGATATCTTCGTCCGGGTGAGAAATCTAAATCAACTTCCAGTAAATGTCATTTTTTTTTTTTTTTTGCTGAATGGAAGGGATGTGATGCTTCAATACTCCTAGATGGAAAATCAAAAGAGAAGAATGCAGCTCCAAACCTAAACCTGAAAGGTTACAATATCATTGATAATGCAAAATCCTTTGTAGAGAACGAATGTGGCACAGGGATTGTCTCTTGTGCTGATAACATTATCGTAGCTATTAGAGAAGCTGTTGTCTTGGTAATAAAATTTTGAATCTAAGAAGTGTTATCAATAATAACTTAAATAAGAAAAATGAGAAGGGGGAATGTCCATACATGGTGGGTCATATATTTGAGATAAGACAGTTAATAAATTTGATAGGGGACCCTATATATCAAGAGGGTATACTGAATCTATCAAACATTCCAACAGTTTCGCATGGGCAAATCATCAGTCCATGTGGCTAAAGAATTGTAGGCATGAAGGAAATTTTCCCCTAATATCACAAGAATAATTAAATTTCACTGCTACTGGTCATTTATAGGTGTTTCTTACTCTTAATATTGTCCTACATGTTACATTCCTATATATTTTTAGTTTTTTAGAAGCTGACAAGGCAGTGTTGTAAATGACTTTTTGGGTGAATGAGGTTGGATATGTCACATGTATACCATAAGCTAGCACCCACTGTATCTATCTTTTTCTTCCTCTTTCTAAAGTGACCCCGATATCCTTCTAGTATGATACCCCACCATGCGCCCCTATTGGTATTGTCTGCTAGTTTACCATGTACCAGTGGTGTATCTATACCTCTCCCTTAATATATTCATCGAAGGCCGGAAATCCTCCCCCCTTCCCATCCCAAAAAATATTAGAGGAAAGAATAGTATAGAAGGATAAAAAAAAGATGATACCTGTTGAAACTCAACATTTGCAATGTAGTAATTTATAAGATATGAATTGATTACATGTAGGGTGGAGGGTAGTTCTACAGTGTAACAACAGGGAGAAGGGATGGACTAATTTCAAATAAGACCAAGGCTGAGCTTCTCCTCCCTGCTGCTGAGATATCAGTCACTGACTTTATCATACTATTTGGGAATCTAGGATTAAATGTTTCAGACATGGTTCTTCTCATTGGTAAGTAATTCTTCATCTCATTCTTCTAGCTCTTCAAAATTTTCAGGGTTGCTTTAAAGAATTTGAACTAATGTTTGGTTTCTTATGCTGATCAGGTGGTCACACAGTAGGGGTTGCCCATTGTTCTTCCTTCCAAGATCGTCTCTACAATTACAGCAACACAGGAAAGGCTGAGCCAACAATGGATTCAACTCTACTTGCCTCTTTGAAGATGACTTGTCCCCAGAATTCGATGGTCGATAACACGGCTAATCTGGATCAGAACACTGCAAGTATAAACACTATTGACAACTCCTTCTTCATGCAAATTCAGAAGAACAAAGGAGTTTTAGGAATAGACCAAGAGATAGATTTGGATACTAGAACTAATGGCACTGTGGCATCAATGGCTAATGATAATAATCTGTTCCTTTCACAATTTGGTGCTACCATGGTCAAGATGGGAGCTGTGAATGTTCTTTTAGATCCACAGGGACAGGTTAGGCTATCATGTCGATCTGTTAATTAATGTCTATTCTCTCCTACACCTAGTAGATTTTAGGGTTTTTCATCGGAGTTCATGTTTCGGCTTTGTTCCCTAAAAACTAAAGTAATGTGTGAGTGAGGTGAAGAGTATTAGATCAAACACTAAGAAATACGAAAATAAAGAGAAAATAGATCCGCACAACACAGAGAATTAACGAGGTTCACACACCAGGGTGGTGTGCACTATACAATAGAAGATGTTTCACTATGCAGAAGAGAGATTACACCCATACAACGGCGAGAAAACTTGCCCTAAAACCCTAGCTTGATAAAACCCAAAAATACAATGACTTTCTCAACAAGACAACAGTACATTATATACTCCAAGTGGCGGGTTGACCCATCGGGTCGCAGTCAGTCCAGTCGAACCATAATGTGGGGGTGGTCCAACTCCTCTGCTTTCATCACAAATCTCAGAAAACTTCTCATTCAAGTCACCACCAAAATTTGTCTGATCAGTTCAATCTTCAAAACGGGTCAAGAATTCGAGACAAACTTAACAAAGAGAAATTTTATTTGTCATCTATAGAAGTTGGTACTACTCAAGTTCTCATGATTAATTTTCAGAAGTGAGAGGTGTTACCACCAGAAATCTGCCAGAGGAGCTAAACCTGCACAAGGACAGAAGGCAGAGGCTCAGAGGTATCTTTGGGGTTAGTCCCCCGACGCCCAAGTTAGAGACCGGCGGAATAGTGTTTTCACAAGAGTAATGGTATGAGTGTCGACCTATCTCTCCCCTCCTTTTTGGGCCCTCTCTTATAGTGCTTAGGGTCTAAGGTTTCTTTTGGGAGTCCCCCTCAGGTCCACCTTTTTCTCTTCCCGAGTCCTACTCGGATACGTGTTATTCCCCTTGTGAGGAATATTCTCTATTCAGGTATCTTCTCCTCATGTGGTTTACGTGGTTAGAATTCTTGTGGCCTCTATCAGGTGGGCGACATGTATCCTTCCTTTAGATACTATATGTTCTTACCTTACAGGGTGATTAATTGGGCCATATCAAGAGGGTTCTCTTGATTATCCTTATCCCTATCGCATCTTGGACCCACTCTAGTATGAGCCTTGAGGTAACATGTGATACTGAACTGAATACGGTTACTTTGTCAGTAATAATCTCTCATTATAAAAGAACTTACCACTCTTAACCCTTTTCATAGATCATAGACAAGGTCTATTCCCTTTCCCTCAAGCTCTGAGATTGATACTTTGAAAGTTGAGCTACTCTCCATGGCTTCGAGGTCTCTCTGGTCTCTTCTCTTCGTCATGTTAGTCTTGTTTGCATCTGGTATATATCTAATCTTTTCCTCTCTCTCTCTCTCTAGATTCTCTCTCTAAGAAATTTCATTAAACAATGTCTTTGTTATTTTTATATATTTTTATATTTTTATTTTTTATTTTTTATTTTTTATTTTTTATTTTTTTTGTGTGTTGAAGAGGAGATGATGGTGCAAGTTAATGGGACATACTGTGGGGGGAGAAGCAAGACATTCAAGGGACTGTGCTTGAGTAACGAAAATTGTGCTAATGTGTGCCGTACAGAGGGTTTCACCGGCGGCCTTTGCACAAAAATCTTTCGTCATTGCCACTGCGAAGCGCCTTGTGATGGAGGACCAGCAGCACCGATGCCACTAACGCCTTTTTGAAATTGTAACCTTTGAGAAACTTGATCATGAGGGCTGACTCTCTCTCTCTCTCTCTCTCTCTCTCTCTCTCTATTTATCAAGTGTAGTTACAAGCTATACTTAAATAAAAGTTATTTCAAATAAATGCTTCTCCTTGGGTTTGTTTCTACATTCAATGATTAACGGTTGGTCCTTAATTATTCATTCTCATGTTGTTTATTTGAAGAAAAAAATTAAGTCAAAAAGGCAGGGTGACTCTAAATTTTGTAGGGAAAAATGTGTGTATGCTAGCGGTATATCCAAATCTATCTCTATCCTCCTCCCTTGGAAAGATCTCTTATGCCCCTCTCATCCAAGTCCTCCCATTAGTTGAACTATTAGCTTCAGAAAAGCTGGTTGCATACCCAACCTCCTCCCTTTTCTTTATAATACAATTTTAGCAAACCAGCATGGCTCCTATTGTCACACCCCGTTCACTCTGAACCGGAGCGGTGACCGAGTTAACACCGGTTAACCCAAACCTGCCAGGATCATCAGATACTGTATTCCACCATAGCATACACACACTAACATAAGTTCATCAGATCAGCGGAAGACTAAGTTTTACCTGTGAATAAATCCCATATACTTGATACCCGAATTGTGATACAATAATTATATACATTTGGGCCCGAAGGCATGATATATACACAAAAA
>NW_024870054.1:187821-198113 GCF_013358625.1 Macadamia integrifolia
TTTAGATGGAAGCATTAAAATTGAGAGATCGTGAAGGGTACCAAAGAAATAGAAAAACTGAGAAAGATGAATAAAAGTGATAATGAGGAAATTAAGGTATTTAAATTTGTAAGAATGGTAAAATAGTCCAAAAAAAGATTAGCCACGAAGCATGAGTACATGCTTTTATATAATAGTATGATATATATATATGAGATATGGTACTGTACAACAGCAACATTACAAAACACCCTACGTAATACTCTGTTCATGAATTGTAGAATCTAGTTTTGAGTGGTTCGGTCTAGTAGGTTCAATAATATGCATCACCGTATTTTTTATTTAAAAAAAAAAAAGGTATTTATCTATAGATTTTCAAAGAGTTTAATTATGCACACTACAAAAATCCCTTCGGCCTTCGTCCCTTCATTCGTTCGCCACTGCAAACCCTACTTCCATTCCTTCAAATTGAGCTCCCCTTCGCTGCAATTGATGATGGATCCTTTCATTTTTTTTGCTAAACATCAGCAAGAGTTTATTAATAAAGTAAAAGTAGATGTACAAAATGGTTAACGTTCAGATGGGGAAAATACAAGATTATCTAAAATTCCACCTAAAACCCCACCAATAGTATCCCACCTATAGCATTGCCATCAGCAGGAGAAAAGATAGCTAAAAAATAAAAGTAGACCCCACCTGCCATACAATTAATATGCAAATCTGTAACATGGTCTTCCCACAGAGTCACATGGCATCATTGTGAATAAACATAGGACAAGATTGGCTATGTGGATAGAGTTAGACTCTTGTGGCAATTGTCACTGCCATTTAGGGTAAGTCCCTTCGTTGGTTCGCTCTTCAAGATTGGCTCTCCCTATAGCACTACTTCAACTCTATCTCCTGGAAGATCTCTCATTGCTACGGGGAAGCTAACCTTGTAGCGGATTACCTCGCAAAATCAGCTACTAAAACTGGAGTCTCTGGAACCATGGAGGAATTTCCTCCCCATATTATAGAAGAAATTAGATGTGATTTATTTTCCAAATCATTATTTAGATTCTGCAGATAGCTTTGGAGGGCCATGACAATACGGAAGGGACATACCTTTGGAGGACCCTGCTGATGACAATGCCGAAGGTGAGATCCCTTCTAAGGATTTTTCTGATGTACTCTATCCTTTCTCTTTTCATTCTCATTTTAATACAACTTTGATTCTTAGCAAAAAAAAACAAAGGACAAGAAATCCAGGTGTAGGAATACGCTGGTTTTCATCGTTCCCTTGACCGCCAAAAACATGGTTTGGGCCAGCAATCGCTTACCCAACGTCATCAACAGTCAAAATTTCAACCAAGATTATGTTCTCATTAATCGTAAGCCTTCTTAGTTTTCCCTCCTTCTTTGCTCTTGAAACCAAACGGAACCTATATTGTTAAACAAGGGTGTCTCAACAATTGAAAAGGGAAATGTCAAACATTATAGACCAAACAGACAATACCTGTCGTGTGGAAATTAAACTCTCCTTTACTCTTGAACTGGAACGTGACGGTCAGAAGAATAAAGAAATCTCCTTATCATATTGCATCTGTACAGATATTTTGAAGGTAGGTTTTTATCTCCTTGATTTCTGATGATTCCTTGCCTTATAATTAATATAGAGATACACAAGGCAACATATGATAAACAAATTAAAGATACCATAGATAATGTTAGATCAAATACCAAGAAATACGAAAATAAATAGACAAAAGATTCACACGACACAGATTTAACGAGGTTCACACACCAGTGTGGTGTGCTACGTCTTTTGGCAAAGAAGAAGATGTTTCACTATACAGAAGAGAGATTAGACCCAAGCAGTGGCGAAAAAACTCACCCTGAAACCCTAGCTCAATAAACCCCCAAAATACAATGACTTTCTCAACAAGACAACAGTACATTATATATATACTCCAAGTCGTGGGTTGACCCACCAGGTCACAGTTGATCTGGGCTTGGGCCTCTACTTCCATCATAGATCTCAGAAAACTTCCTATTCGGATCGCCACCAGAATATGTCGAAGCGGATCAATTTTCAAAACGGGTCAAGAATTCGAGACAAACTTAACAGTTAAGATAACAAAGATAAACTATCCCTCTAATGATATAATCTCCTCAATCACCTCTTGACCATAGTTAGTAAGTTTGGGAACAGCAATAATTCAGGAATGGACATGTACGACAATTAAACGGGTCATACGGTAATAATACTTTTAAAAAAATCTGTAAGATCAAACACCAAGAAACACGAATAATAAAGAAAAAATAAATCCGTACGATACAGATATTTAACGAGGTTCAAACACAAGGGTGGTGTGCTACGTCCTCGGGCGAAGAAGAAGATGATTCACCATGCAGAAGAGAAATTACACCCTAGCAGCGGCGATGAAAAACTCGCCCTGAAACCCTAGCTCGAAAAACCCCAAAATACAATGACTTTGTCAACAAGCAATAGTACATTATATATACTCCAAATCGAGGGTCAACCCATCGAGTCACGGTCGATCCGGTCGAACCATACGCCCCCACACCCCATACGAGATCAGTGATGGGCTCCGGGCATGGGCCTATCGGCCCAACCCCTCTACTTCCATCACAGATCTCAGAAAATTTTCCATTCAGGTCGCCACCAAAATATGTCGAATCGGGTCAATCTTCAAAACGGGTCAAAAATTCAAGACAAACTTAACAAAATCCAGTAATAAAATGTGTATGGCAATGATACAACACGTGTTTAATGCGCGTTTACTCCGCAAAATCTGAGAATAAAAATACGTGTTTATTTTAGTATTAAAAATAAACTAAAACCGATTATTTACCCACTAAAAATTAAAGTGAAAGCTTATAAATTGTCATATGTAGGGTTATTATTTTTCCTTCTCTAAAAGCAGCATAGCCCACATTTTGGTTGGTTATTATTTAAGACGCAATGACAACAACCATATCTACAAGCTGACAATGAAAACCAAAATGAAGAAGAATCCAACATCAGTAAAAAATGAAGAGAAACAACTGAAAATTGTAAAAATGAAGGGTTAAAAGGGAGATAACATCATCTTGGTCGAAATCTTGAGTGTTGATGATGTTGGGTAGGCGATCTCTGGCCCAAACCATGTTTTTGGTGGTCAAACATGGCTCTCTCTCTCTCTCTCTCTCTCTCTCTCTCTCTCTCTCTCTCTCTCTCTCTCTCTCTCTCTCTCTCTCTCTCTCTATTTTATTTTGAAGAAATTCCTCCTGGTTTTGTCCATCTATTTATAAAGCTTTACTTCATAGCATGTGAAGAATTTGAGAATCCTCCACGAGATACTCTATTTTGGTAAGTTTATTTAGGAGATCTTTCACAATAACAGCCCCTTGGGATGCATGTTCGGTTGCCCTCAGCTATAGAATACTTGTTGGGCATCAGGATCTCAGTTAAATCACTGTCAATCTCCATGGTCCCTGCACCATCAAGGGATCAATAGAAATTATAGAATTTGTAGGGCATCCAATAAGGGTAAGATTTTTCATTTCGCTAGGGCAGGATAATCATTTCTCCCTCTTCCTATTCCGAACCACGTAACCTAGGAGCCTTCTCTCTCTCTCTCTCTCTCTCTCTCTCTCTCTCTCTCTCTCATCAAAAAATCCACGAGATCCCCCTTTTCTGTGTGAAGAAATAGAAATTCCATGAAATCCGTGTATGAAGATTTAGAAAAATCTAGGAAATCCCTTATTTATTGTGTGAAGAATTAGAAAATCCAAGAGACCAATGTTTTTTACTAAGTGTTTTTCCTAGCAAAGAGAGACTTAAATCTCGGTGAACCACTATTTTTTGGCCCACTTGAGAAGAGATACTCGTATCTCGCTAAAGCAATTTGATTTTATGTCAAGTAGATCCACAACAAAAGCTATCTACTTAACATAACAAATGACTAAAAAATCTGCACGGCAATTGTATTTTCGACATATATTGATGGATTACTTCCATTCCAACTTCAAAATTGATTTTAATCTCAAACTTCTATTCCATACCATAGTACTTTGCTGCATTTGCCTAAAATCAACGGCTCTTAGATTTTGTGGATAGGTAAATCCATAGGTGCTTTACAGCCATGTCAAGTTACAGCCCAAAAATCCAGGACTACGGGAAAGTTTGTAGTAACGCATGCATGAACATACATGCAAGGGTGCTTTATTGGAGTATGAAACTCTATACATTAATAATCCACAAATGAAACCTTATAAATGGCTAATTGATACAATATGTTATATAGTTGGTATCACATCATCTGCCCCCATGGCTCAAAATGGTGGATCATTTTGGAAAACCTTAAAAAATAAAAAAAAGTAGGGACGTAAATCACTTGAAAGATTTGATTAGTACAGAAAAATTGATCATAGGGAATGGCAGATTTCATCATTTTTACAGCCTTACGAGAAAATGTATTCATTACCTCTTGTTTAGTTAGACTTGAATATTTCTGATAACAAAGTACTTGAAATTCTGAAGGTGGTCGTAGTTGAATAGCCATTGTCCTTGGGGTCGAATCTAAAGTCACTGAGATCATTAGCATAGTCCGGTTCATAGCTACATTTGGTCTTCTTGTCTGTTTCTAAAACCATCTCTGAAATAGGTTTACCAAAAATCATCTTTAGACAAAAAATGGTTTTCTAGGTTTTCTAATACAGAAACAGAACATTCAGACATGAAATGTCATTTTTGGAATAGAAACATTATCAAATACAGCCATTATTCCCCACTTGATTATATAATCAATTCCAAATCATTCCTTATTTGGTTATTAAATTTCACTTTACTCTTAATCCAAATCAATTTACTTGAGCTTCACTCTAACATTGATGTTTTAAGTTATTTTCTGATTAATTGAAGTTTTTCTTCTATCAATAAAATAAAATAAAAAATTATTTGAATTCAAAAAATAAATTAAAATCACATCTAAAAAGTATCATTACTAGAAAGCTACCCGCTTGTGCTGCCATTGCGCCAGCACACAAACCAATGGGAGGCTGTGCGAAGGCATATTTAGTGCATGGGGCAAGGAGGTAGCACAATATTTTCATGCTCGCCTAGCTCTAGGGGTAGACATACGGGTAGCTTTTTTTTTTTTCTTAGTTTATACAATCATATTAAATAATGATAATAAAACTTCCTCTTCAAATTTGATAGACTTCACTTCCCTTCCCTTTAATTCCTCTTGCACCCAAATTGAACTTATATTTTTCCTCTACATACCGGGTCTTTTTTTTAAGTCAATAGTTGGTTCATGCATACAATATTGGCAACAATAGTTAGTTCTGAACTATGGAGGTATTCTTCGTCCTCTTCCAAGGTAAGTTTCATTTTTTTTTCTCAAATAATTGATATCAATGGTTCTCTAAATATTTATATTACTCTTTATCCAAAAAATTTGTTGAAGATCCTTTATCCTCCAAATTTAATTGTCCTAAATATCTTAAGGGTATATAGACTCTTACCAACATTAGTACCACAGGGTTTTACTTCAATCAGCATTCTTATGATATGTCTTTTATTTAAAAAAAAAAAAAAAAAAAAGGGAAGGGGTGGGGGGGGAATTGTTTCCAGGCCATTTGTTGGTTGAGCTCAAGATGGCATTATCTTGTTGAAAAACCATGAGTATGATCACCTTCGTCTCTGTTGTCCACTAAATTAGAATCGTCAGTTTATGTCCATTGAAGAATTTGAAACATTCTTCAGCATCCTCCTCTTTTGTTTCATGAAGGGAGTGCTTTTTCATGCAAGACATGGTGCCTCAATGTGCTGTTTCTCCACATGGAAGACCTACCTCCTTTGCTGCGGCGATGGGGAATGGAATATTACTAGTGGTGGAAAACCTTCCTTCTCCCATACGGGTTGGAATATGACTAGAATCAAGATCCCATGGGAAGCATACATGAGACAAATCAACAAGCACAAATTCGCCTTGTTAGAGAATTTGAACCTTTGGTAGACTCCAATGGCTAAACTTCGCACCTTGATTCAATCTTGAGGGCTTAAGGAGGAGATACATCCAAAAGCTTTGTTACGTGCATACATGAGCAAGCAGTGGTGTCCAAGTGATTGTGTAACTTTATTATGTTTGTATATGGGTAGGAGTTAGAATCCTAGTGGTTATCTAACTTATCATCTATAGTTATGGAAAGTGGGTACTAGAAGTTATAGGAGTTAAAATTACATGGAGTGTGGAGTGGAATGTGGATGGTTATAACTTGTTTCATTAGCCTATTAAATATGCTCAAATAGAATTAATGGATATGATTGAAGTTGCAAAAGTTTTTCTCATTTTCTCTCCTAAAAGAAGAGGTTCGACTACCTCCTAATTAGGTCGGGTCATCCGGCTTCGTTCATAAAGCCAAGAGGCAGGCACTTCCAAATCAGTCAAAATCTCTATTTCCTATTCTATCTCTTATTTTAATTTGTATTTATCACTTTCTATTTTCTCTCTTCCCACAAACCTGAGCATGCATCATTTGGTATCAGAGCACCAGGCATGGCCCTACCATCAGATCATAGTTCCTAAGTCTATGGCAATTGAATTTGGAGTCTTCTATCTAACTTCACAAGCAAAAAAGTACAACTCCCTTATCTATAGTCGTTTGTCTCCCCCAAATGCCACATGGAAAGGATGGGAAGTCTATAAAGATTCAATTTCCTTCAATTGGTCTTGAACACAAGACTTTGCTTTTTGGGGGAAGGAATGTTACGTGCATACATGGGCAAGCGGTGGTGTCCAAGTGATTGTGTAACTTCATTGTGTTTGTATGTGGGTAGAAGTTAGAATCCTAGTGGTAATTTAACTTATCATCTATGGTAATGGAAAGTGAGCACTAAAAGTTATAGGTTTTAAAATTACGTGGAGTGTGGACGGTTATGATTTGTTTCATTAGCCTAATTAATAGGCTTAAATAAAATTAATGGATATGATTGAAGTCGCAAAAGTTTTTTCTATTTTCTCTCCCAAGAGAAGTAGTTCGACTACCTCCTAATTAGGTAGGGACATCTGGTTTAGTCCGTAAAGCCAAGAGGTAGGAACCTCCAAATAAGTCAAAATCTATCTATTTCTTATTTTATCTCTTATTTTAAGTTTGTATTTATCACTTTCTATTTTCTCTTTTCCCACAAACCTGAGCATGCATCAATCTCTTGGCAAAGGATTTGTTCTCTATTGTTTCAATTCAAAGATGAGATGATACAAGTTTCGAAGAAAGGACCTATGAGATTTGATAGACAATTATTGCGCTTTTGACGCTGGCATCCAGAGTTCAAAGGTGAAGATGATAATATCACTCATAAGCTTACGTGGCTCAGGTTTCCAAACCTTCCCCAAGAATAACGAGACGAGAAAATCCTGCTTTCAATGGCTAAGGCAGTAGGGCATCCTATCTCTATTGATCAATGCATAAGAGACTCCCACTTTAGTTACTTTGCTCAAGTGTGTCTTGACAAAGACGATACTCAACCATGTGTGGAGGAAATATACGTGGAAAGGGAGCTTCTGGATTCTATTAACCTATTTATTTTTAAGAAAATCATGAAAGTTCAAGACTCACCATCTCGATGTGCATGTTGTAGTCGATATGGATACCGCATTGATGTCTGCCCAAATAAGCAAACAGAGCAAGAAAATGAACCTTCAGTGCCTGGTGCAAACTATGCTAACCAACAAGCACCATCTCATCAGCTAAGTCAAAGAAAATAATTGAGGCCTCCAGCGCAATCAAAGGTATTGGTGACATTTGACTATCAACGTATTCCAGAGGATGGGAATCGCCCCAGCCCAGCCTAAGTAGAGGAAGAGGTTCTCATGGAACCCTCTCAGGGTCTTGATTTGGTTTCCAACCTAGACGGTACTTTACCACATATTAGCATGCCAAATCTGGGTGAGAAAGATTGCAATGAACATTGAATAAAGTAACAAATGATCTTTCCAACTCAAGTTTCTCCGAAGAGGTAAATTGTGGAAGGCTAGAAGTGGTTTTGGTGGTCGACCATGAGCCAGGTCTGGCGCCAATGTAGTGACCTTCTCTCCTTCTCAGATGATGATAGACGTTCTGTTAGATCAAATACTAAGAAACACGAATAATAAAGAAACAATAGATCCGTACAACACAGAGATTTAACGAGGTTCACACACCAGGGTGGTGTGCTATGTCCTCGGGTGAAGAAGAAGATGATTCACTATGCAGAAGAGAGATTACACCCTAGCAACGGCGAGAAAAAACTCGCCCTGAAACCCTAGCTGCATGAAAACCCTAGAATACAATGACTTTCTCAACAAGCAACAGTACATTACATATACTCCAAAATCGTGGGTCGACCCATTGGGTCACGGCCGATCCGGTCGAACCATATGCCCCCGCACCCCCATACGAGATCAGTGATGGGCTCTGGGCTTGGGCCGACATCACAGATCTCAGAAAAATTCCCATTCGGGTCACCACCAAAATATGTCGGATCGGGTCAATCTTCAAAACGGGTCAAGAATTCGAGACAAACTTAACACGTCCAAAATATAGGTCGAAACCATTATTGAATAGCTCTTATCTTAGCCAAATGACGCGCAACATCCTCTCATGCCTGCTCTATGTTTATTTCCAGCGGCTCAGGATGCTGAGACAAGCGCACAGGGTGCCAAGAAAAAGAAGAGACAAAGGAATGAGTTAAGCACTGTTAATGAAATCCTTAAACAAGTTCCCCGGAAGGGCCCTGGCGATCGACGCATCACTCATAGTTCAAGGATTATTTCCCAATGAAGTGTGCTTTCTGGAATGTAAGGGTTGTATAGTATACGCGTGCTCAAGCAAAAATTCATCTTCTTTTAAGGGAGCATGAACCGATATTCTTTTGTTTGGCTAAGCCAAAAGTAAACTCAGATAAGTGTCCTACTAAGCATTTATCATCACTGGGTTATTGTTCTAATTTTATAACTAATAGTAGGACTGATGCTATCTCTAACATATGGTTTTTCTGGAAAGAGGATCTCTCGCGTGCTACTGTGGTCCTCTCCTCTGATCAGCACATCTCTATGAATATGGATGTAAGGGGAATGACTTTCTTTATATCAGTGGTTCATGCTAGTTGTTTTAAATTGATTCATCGGCAGCTTTGGCGTGATCTTTGTGCCATTTAAAGTTCTAAGCAATCGTGGATGGTTATTGGAGATTTCTACGACTATCTCTATGCTCATGAAAAGCAAGGTCCTGGTAAATCTAATATTGACTCTTCTAAGGAGTTTGCATGTTTTATGGAGTCTACTCTTCTTATGTCAATTCCTTCTACAAGTTGCAAGTTCACATATTCTAATAACAAGAAAAGAGGAAATGTTCAAAAATGTTACAGCGTTGTCTCTCTAATGAAGCTTGGCTGAACAAGTTCCCAGGATGCACCCAGAGGGTAATTCCTCGTGGATATTCCGACCATTTGGCTCTTGTGGTGGATAGCAAAAAGGTGCCTAAGCTTCATAACATTCCCTTCCGCATGAATCAGTCTGGGCTGATCATATTGACTTCAAAGAGGTGATGCGACTCTCATGGGAAATTCCTCTAAGAGGCACGCCAATTTTCATTGTCACTCAAAATATTATAAGGTTAAATGGCCCTCACTAAGCCTAGGCTAAAACCGTTTTCCCTCATATTAATCAAGAGGTAGCCAAAATGGAGACAAACCTGGCAGAGGTTATGAAAGAGATTGAGATGGGTAGCATTAATGATGATTTTTTTTATAAGGAGCAAGTTGCTATGGGAAATCTGGACAAGGTAGTGGTGCTTCAAGAGAATCTATATATGGACAGAGAAATCAAGGCATAGATGGTTGAAGCATGGTGACTGATGCTCTAAATTTTTCCACCTATCAACTAAAATGTGCAGGACGAGGAATACTATTCCCGAGTTGCTCATGGAGGATGAAACTATTCACACTAACTTTGATTCTATTGGGTCTAAGTTGGTGAAATATTTAAGGGTGGACCTTTTCAAAGGAAGAGTGAAAAAAGAATATTTTTTTCCTTTGCTAGACAAAAGTAAGAGTAGACTGGCTGGTTGCAAGGGTAGACTGCTATTGTCACACCCCGTTCTCACAGAACCGGGCCAGTGACCGAGTTAACACCGGTTAACCCAAACCTGCCAGGATCATCAGATACTGTATTCCACCACAGCATACACACAACTAATATAAACTCATCAAATCAGCGGAAGACTAAGTTTTACCTGTGAATAATCCCATAATACTTGATACCCGGGTAGTGATACAATAATTATAT
>NW_024870054.1:198922-210223 GCF_013358625.1 Macadamia integrifolia
AGAAAATAAAGTCATAAAGCTATATATATAATTCCTCATTATGTGAACAGTGCACATGGATGGGTCACTCAGGTGGGTGGGTGCACCCACCTGTCCACCCACCTGAGGGCCAAAACTTGGGATTTTGATAGAGTCCGGGCCTCGGCACGAACCCCACCCCTGGCATACGATGTAGCATACGTATATACCTTAAAATACGGATATTAATACATGCTTTATCCGTACATGGCCTTATGGTAGGTGCATGTACACGGCTTGGGCACTTCCGTCTCTTCTGGCACTGGCTCGGACTTGTCGGGCCAGCCGGTGTTTAAGGTCACCCGTGCCATCATAGCCCATAAGGAACCCACTCTAATTTCCTCTAGCTCGGTTCCTGCATGGTCAAACCGGTTCAACCGCGAAATCAGACCAGGTTTAAGAAGCGGGGTATTACAGCTATCTCTGGTAGGGAGGGTGGAGTTGGTGTGGTCTCTCATTTCCAGCGTTCCTATTCACAATTTTGGAATTTACTGGTGGCCTGAGTCTTCTATTAAGGTGGTGGAAAGATGGATGCACAGTTTCATCTGGTCAGGAGATATGAATTTAGGGAAACAAATAGTGGTTACACGGGTGGATGTTTGTAAACCCAAGAGAGAGGGAGGTTTGGGCATTAGAAGGTTGAGAGATGTTAATTTTGCTTGTTTATGCAAGTTAACAAGGCAAATTAAGCATGAAGATTCCACGATGGGTGGTTTCTTTCGCGCTCATTTTCTTAAGGCCAATGGGTCTCTGAGAAAAGGGCAAATCTCTTCCTCTATTTTGCCAGGTATTAAAAAGGTTTGGAATTTTGTTGCTTCTCAGGAGCAGTGGACTGTGGGTAATGGGCAGCAGATCAATTTTTTGTCTGATCGGTGGTTAAGGGATATGTCTATTGTGGAAAGGTTGGGCTTGGACTTGGCTTCGGCTGAGCCTTTGAGAGCAAAAGTGTCTGATTTTATCACTGGTAGGCAATGGTCTCTGCCAAGTGTAGAATCGAGCCTACTTGCCAGTATTTTTGAAGAAATTTACTCTATTTAATCTCTAATGTGCAGGATGTTTTTCATTGGAGACCTACCTCCTCGGGGATGTTTTCCATAAAATCTGCTTGGGAAAAATTCAGAGTTCAATCTCCTAAAGTTAGATGGAGTTCGTTGGCATGGCAATCGAAGATTCAGCCTCACCAGGATGTTTTTGGTTGGAGGTTAATTCATAACAAAATCCCAACTGATGATAATGTAAAGAAGCGTGGAGTGTCCTTGCCTCCAGATGCAGTTTATACGACCATGAAGAGGAATCTCGTAACCATCTGTTTTATGAATGTATTTTCGCAAGAAAAATGTGGCAGAAATTTATTGATTGCTTTGGTGTGATGGGGAATGGTTTTTCAAGGATGGAAAATCTCATTGCATGGTGGAAGGCTGAAGGGAAGTGGCTCTCTTGTTAGGGTGTTTGAAAAAAAGGTTTTGTGCTAATTCCTTATTACATCTAGTTGGAGAGGAATGCTACAAGACATAATGGTGTTCCTAGATCAATGGAGCACTGCTTTGCTATGCTCAAAGGTGAAGTAGGTTCTCAGACTCTAGTTCATTATGGTTCCCCAATTTCTATTTCATATCTGATGAGTGCCATGAGGCTTGGTTTTTCTAGGGTGCAACGCATCCATAGAGATTGTTTTGAAATTTTCTGGTGTCGTCCCCCAAGAGGGTGGTGGAAATTAAATATGGATGGGTGCTCTCTTGGGAACCCTGGTATTTCTGGCGCAGGTGGAGTCTTTCGCAATGAGATGGGGGAGGTTATGGCCAATTTCATGGATTTCCTTGGTATTCGTACCAATTTTAAAGAGGAATTCTTGGCTGTAATTTCAGAGATTGAGCATGCTGAAAATTCGGGTGTGCAAAAGTTGTGGATCGAATGTGATTCAATCGCAGTGGTCACCTTGATGCTGAAAAAGGGGGTCCCTTGGCTAGTTCGTTGGAGGTGGTAAGCCTGTATGAGCTTTTTGGATTGTGTGGAGTGAAAAATCAGCCATTGTTTTCGTGAAGCAAATTCAATAGCTGATTTTTTTATCAAAATCTGCAGAGTTATCTCAGTCCTCGGCCCCAGTGATAGTATGGTCGGCTTTGGTCAAGATGGACCTGGATATGGATGCCTCGGGTCGTCCCAGATTCAGGATGACTTGATAGCGTTTCTTTTGTATTTTTTTTTTTTTCCTTGTGGGTTCTGAGTTTTAGGACTCCTTTATCTGCTGATGGCATTACTGAAGGTGGGGTAGGAGTTCTTTCTCGGTCTCCCAGATGTCTGTTTGGGGTCTCATCTTGATTTCCTTCAGTTTGTATATTATTTCATTTTTTTTTTTCTTTTCTAATACAAATGATTTCTAGCGAAAAAAAAAGGGTCTAAGTTAGTGGATCATTATGAAAACTTTCACCGAAAGGGATGCGTGACTTGAGATGAGGTTATGCTCACTAACATACCAAAGCCCATCTCTGAGGCTGACATTGCAAGGTTAACTGCTATTCCTTCCCGAGATGAAATAAGGGCAGCTATGACCGATCTTAACCCTAATAGTGCTCCAAGTCCAAACGTTTTCCCAGGTACTTTATTTTCAAAGTATGCTTGGACATTGTGGGTATGGATGTACGTGTTGCAGTTCAAAACTTTTTCAGAGGGGGAATGGTGACCAAAGGCACCAACTGTAACTTCCTTACATTAATTCCCAAGAAGAATGCTAGGAAAGTTGGCCAATTTCGGCCAATCTGACTTGGCAATTTTATTTTCAAGATGATTCCAAAAATCATGGCAACTAAACTGGCTAAATTGCTTTCGAAGCTCATCTCTGAAGAGAAGGAGCATTTCAAGAGGGGAAGTTAATTACTCTTCTATTGGGGTGGCCTCTAAACTTTCAAATATGATGAGTAGAAAGAGCTTTGGTGGGTGCATGTGATTAAAGCTTGATGTCCATAAAGCTTTTGACACCTTAGAGTGGCCTTTCTTATTTGATGTTTTGGAAAATTTTTGTTTTCATTTGAAATGGATTGATTGGATCCGTCAAATCCTTTCCTCCATGAGATTGTCAATCTTAGTTAATGATAGGCTAGTGACTTTCTTTGATCTGGAAAGGGGTCTTCTCCAAGGAGATCAGCTCTCGCAATGTTATTTATTCTAACTGAGGAAGTGCTTTGTCGTGGTCTTTAGGACCTACAAAGAAAAGCCTTGATTAAAGGCGTTCAACGACCACGAAATGTTTTTACCCCACCTAATTTACTATGTGCCGATGACCTTTTCATCTTCATCAATGTGGACTTACGGGGTGTGAAGAATCTCAATGGATTCATTAATAAGTGTCAAACTTGCTCTGGTCAGGCCATTAATCTGGACAAGAGTCAGATCTATCTTGGCACAATTCCTCTGCCTAGAAAGGCTCAAATTAAAGAAACCCTGTGAATTCCTAAATGTCACTTTCCTACGAGATATTTAGAAGTTCAGATCTTTAAAGGGAGAGTTAGGAGCAGCCTAATCATGCCTTTGGTGGATAATTCAAAGAACGCCTACCTGGATGAAAGGGGCATTTTCTCTCTGTGATAGGCAGAGTAGAATTAGTTAAATCTGTCATAAGCAGCATCCCTATCCACAACTTCTTTATATATCTCTGGCCCTCAGCTTCTATTGCGCTCATGGAGACTTGGATTCGTAATTTTATCTGGTCTAGAAAGGTCTCTACCACTAAAGCAATAATAGTGAAATGGGACTCTCTGTGCAAACCAAAGCAGGATGGCGGTTTAGCCATTTGACACGTTTAGGAGTTCAATCTTGCTTTATGAACTAATCTGGGGTGATTTATTAAATCTAATAATCCTCTGTTTGCAAAGTTCCTGTGTGGGAGTTTGGTAGCAAACAATGGTTCTCTAAAGAAGGTGTCTTCCTCATCCATTATGTCTGGTCTTCGCAAAGAATGGAATTTCATTGATGAATTAGGATGATGGATTGTGCGAGATGGATGTTCAATCAAATTCTGTATGACAGTTGGTTGGCGGGTTCCATAATCAATGATACTCTCTCTACCTAGCAGAACTCCTATCCCAATGGGGTTAATAGCAACTATTGCAGATTTTATTGTTTGACGGTCGATGGTCCTAACTAGTGGTCTCAAATACTAATCTAGCAGCAATATGTGATCAAATCTGCTCTACTGAGCTTCCATCAGTCGCAATGGCTGATCTGAGAGTGTGGTCCCTCTCAGAGTCAAGTCGGTTCTCAGTGAAATCTGCGTGGGAAGGCCTCCAAAGAAGGAACCCATTACAAGGGTGGGTAAATCTTGTGTGGCTGAGAGGTTTGCATCCCTGCTACTCCTTGTTCGGATGGAGGATGTGTCATGAGCAGCTCCCCATAGATGATCAAGTTCAAAAACCCAGGGTGCCAATGGTCTCTAGGTGTGAATTGTGCCATAACAATCAAGAGTCCCTTTCTCACTTGATGCTTGAATGTGATTTCAGTGTTAGTGTTTGGAAAGTGATCCTACCTGTCTTCAGTGCTCGTTAGGGTGATTTTCCTTCCATTGAGGTGCTTTTTTGATGGTGGAAGTAGAAAGAAAATGTTATTCAGCTGAAGCAAGCTTGGTTAGCTCTTCTCATCCTCACTCCCTATCATCTATGGAAAGAAAGAAACCACAGGAGGCATGATATTCAGCCTCGATCTCTCCAGCTAATAGTCAAGACTATAATGCAAGATCTGGTTGAATACTCTCACCTAGTGTCAATAAAGGTGAAGTCAATCTTGGACTTACTGTTGTCTCGACATTTATATATCAAAATTGTTCAGCAAGTAGTCCAATCATCACTTGAGTAATTTGGCAGCCACCACTGCAGGACTACGTCAAGCTGAATATTGATGGTTGTTCCCCAAGAAAACCAGGACGATCAGACTCTGGTGGTGTATTAGAAACAACAATGGTATGCCTCATCAATGTTTTGCAGGATATCAGGGAATAACCACAAATTTCATGGTTGAATTTGTGGCTTTCTTCATGGGCATTAAGCAAGTGAGGGCAAGGAATACGAGGAAACTCTGGATTGAATGTGACTCTAAATCTATGGTCCTATGCATTTGCAATTGCAATATTCCATGGATGTTTGAAAAGTAATGGCAGTCTTTTAAAGAATTTCTGGACAGCTCATCATGGGCACCTACGGTGAGGCTAATTGTGTAGCTGACAAGTTAGCAAAGCATGTTGCTGCCACCATGGCTACTATAATCTGGGAAACACATACTTTTATTGTTCATAATGTAAACTGAGATGCCCAACTAAGGCCCGAATACAAGTTCTCATAAGTTATATCATTGCTTTCTACTTGGGTTGTTATTCTGTTGATGGCAATGTCGAAGGTAGATTAACTGCCCATTGCGGCTTATTGTTTGGGTTGTTAGTCTACTGACGGCCATGCCGAAGGTAGATTATTAATTCAACCTGGATGTAATTTTTATTCTTTCTCCACTATTAATAAAGTATTCTTGTTGACTCTTAGAAAACAAAATTACAAAATTTACGGATTACGAAATACAAGAATGTTCGGTTCTGATTTGTTCATGGCTCTCTTAACTATCTCAACTATATGACCTATCGTCATGTAAAATTTCCATTGAACTCTAATTTGGCAATTTTTATGGTTTTATAAAATGCTTAATTGTGATGCTTTCCTAGTATCTAAAAGCAAGAAATGGAGGACTTGGATCTAGCATCTTTCAAGCTATTGAAGATTTTTTTTTTTCTTGTGAATAAATAAATATATTAAACCCAATGAGAGAAGGGAAAAAGACAGGAAATTACAAGGCATTACAATAGTTGGGACTATCTTATTCTTGAATTTGATAACCAAATATCGATCGCTGTTCTCATCAGTGAATAATCTAAACCCCCCTCAAAAAAAAAAAAAAAAAAAAAAAAAAAAAAAAAAAAAAAAAAAGAAATCAGTTATTTCTATTATCTAGGATATATATTACTTACTTTGAGATCTAGTTTAGAACAATGTACTTCCATTTTAATTCTAAGGGAGGAAAATAGTTTAACTTACTCCTTTTCCAGGAAGGCACGGTCCTTGATTGTTTGGCCCATTTTCACTCCATGGTTTCTTGAAGTTTATAATTCTAAATCTATGTGTACTTACACGCTTTATCAATAAGCCCCATCCAACCCCACCCAACCCACGCAAAAAAGAAAGATGAAAGGCAAGTGGATTAGCCATTTTTCAAGATCCAAATAAACCCAATAGCCCACCATCTAAGGATTAACACACAATATATCTATACCCAATAGAAAGTGATTTAAGGTAAGGAAAGGAGCCAGAGATTAATTCTCCTCCTTGTTTTTTGTAATCTTGTATCTGGTGTCCTTCTACACCCAGCATGTATCTTGTTTCTCCTATTTTTTTTTTTTTTTTTTTTAATACACGTGAATTTTGAGCGAAAAAATTATCACATGCAAAAATGAGAAAATTTTACTAATCATTACCAACAATGATTGGGCATTTTACATAATCACTTTTTAAATATAATAGTTTTTTAAACCATATTACATGGAATTGAACAGGAAAATGTTTTACGGCTTAGTAATTAACTTCAAAAACTTACTATATTTGATAAGATTTTAATTTTGTTTCATTGTCTCTCTATTTTAGTATTATTATTGTTGTTGTTATTATTATTATTAATTTCAACTGATTCCTTTTTGCTTGTAACCATACTATTTGGAATGAATAGAAAATGGATCGCAAGGACCAATAGACACAAGAACAGGTGAGAAAATAGTTTCACTTTTTTTTTTTTTCTTTCTTTTTGCTAAAATATTTAAATTTATTAAAAATCAAAAATAAAAATAAAAATTTACAAAATTCAAGTTTGATTGAACTAGACCAACACCACATAAGGAGTCCAACCTTAAGCATTACCATCATAAGGACGACCTCCAAGCACTCTCAAGGCGAAAGCAAAATATATGCATAGAGATATGAGTTTATAGCTATTTCCTCCCGAATATGACACATTATAATTAAGTGGGTCGATCAATAAATTCTGCTGGAGGTGCCCACAAATTGTGACCCTGGAAATGGTGGGGAAACCTCTTAATTTAGTCAGCCGGTTATTATTGAAACCCTGCAATGGCTGGCTAACAAATGGCACGCGCTTTGCCTCTTCCAACTTATAATGTATTGATTAATGGTAGTAATCATTGGATCCTTTGCACTTGGACGTATATGTGAGGATTCAAACCCATATCCCTTTTGTTACTATATATACCATGGTTTGTCGACTGGTAGCATAGTCAAAAAAAAAAAATTTAATTGAAAGCAGGATTATTAATTTCTGTCTGATCTTAGTTGATCCAGATCGGTATTGAATCAATATATACCATGGTTTGAGTAATTGGATTGAAATCGGTTTTGATGGATCTTGATTACTGGTTAATACCATATCAGTGGATCAATATGGACGAATGGTAAAATAGTCGAAAAACATTTTTTAAACTGAAAGCAAGAATATTAATTTCTGTCTAATCCTAATTGATCCAGATTGGTATTGAATCAATATCAACCTTAACCGATTCATTCCCGACACCAAGTTCTCAAACCTTGATATATACCTCTTTACCCTAGAAATGATAGAAAATAAGAAAGATGTTAAATCCTTGCATATACATCCAAGTGAACGTAGGTGCATTATCCTTCTATTCTTTAGTTTAATTTATCAAAAGAAAAAATATTTATATTGTAGTCTATTATGACTTGTCAAGAGGTGCACGTCTACCAACCACACCTCTATCTGGTTGGCAATAGTAATTAAGAAATGTTCATGCACTCCACTTCTAATTTCCACAAAACAAATCGAAACAAGATTTTTTGGATTAAGAAATAGAAACCCCAAACCAATTTAATGTTTCAACACCTTATAACAAATTCTTTCCAACGTTGTGATCCATCGAGTCTCTAAACCAAAAATGGCAAAGATCCTGGGAGCTGTGGCTCTTGGGCTTGGCTTCATATTACTGAACTTAACAGGTTTTTCTTATGGTGCTCTGCAAGTAGGATTTTATAGAAGGAAATGTGGACGTTCAGATGTGGAGGCCATCGTTCGACGGGTGGTTGCCGCGCATTTTGTCAAGGACCGAACCATTACCCCCGCTCTCCTCCGTATGCAGTTCCATGATTGCTTTGTAAGGGTAAGCTCATTTCTTTCTATGAAGACTCTTATCTTTATATTGATTTTCGAAAAAGAATTGATGTGGGTTGATGTAGTCTTGTATTTGCTTACTAAGTAATAAGCCCATAATGATAATGACATGTTTATGTGGGTGAATGAAAAGGGATGTGATGCATCGATACTCCTAGATGGCTCCAATTCTGAGAAGACCTCAGGGACGAACAGTAACGTCCGAGGTTTCCAACTCATCGATATAATAAAAGCTGCCCTAGAGAAAGCTTGCCCTGGGGTTGTCTCCTGTGCAGATATCATAGTCCTTGCAACCAGAGATGCTGTTAACATGGTAAGAAAGTTTGAAACTTCTAAGTTTGTTTTCCTTGTTTATATATGCATAATTTAGAATTTGAGATTGATAATTTCATAGAAATTAATCCTTTCAAAGAAAAGAATTACCCTTTGAAGCTTCTGTTAATGGTTGACGCGACTTTCATTAGAGGCAATGGAATGTGATATATATAGGGTAAAAGAAAATCAGAGTGGTGAAAATGCCCACAATCCATCATCGCTTGAGTCAATTAGTTATGGGTTCGAGTCTTGGCATGCCCACTATCACCCATTGGTCCTGTAGAAGCACTGCTTGCCATACGGGAGCTTGTCCTGGGGAGCTATGATCACTACCATGGAGCACCCTTTTTTCTCTTTATCCTAAAAAAAAAAATCAGAGTTCAATGTAACTTATTAGAGTAAATTATACAATAACCTTTGTTTGTATCAAAAAAAAAAAAAAAATCATGGTTGATCGAATAAATTAGTTTATTTGGTCTGTCCAAAAATGTCATGTGGCATGTGAAAAGAGTCATACCAGTTCACCTACTAAAAGTAGGAAACATTGGCCAAAAATACAAAACAAACATGAAACCAGAAGATTCAAAAGAGGTTTACAAAATTCAGCTACAATTGTGATCGGCTGGTACAACTTATTCTATTTCGAATCGGATAATTCACCAAATCCAATTTTGATTTTGATTCTTGAAACTATGCATAATACTAGAGACATACATAGCATAAATGGGATGCATGCCAATAT
Source organism: Macadamia integrifolia (assembly GCF_013358625.1). Classification (NCBI taxonomy): domain Eukaryota; kingdom Viridiplantae; phylum Streptophyta; class Magnoliopsida; order Proteales; family Proteaceae; genus Macadamia; species Macadamia integrifolia. The sequence goes on from NW_024870054.1 coordinate 208,218, forward strand.
ATATGAAGAGTATATTAATAAATTTTAGTCTAAAGCTTGACGAGTGTCCTATCCCATTGTCTATATGATAATAAGAATTTTCCACATCTTTCTTTCACATGGGAAAATTTTGTAGATGGTCGAAGTAAGCTTATCTTCAGTGTTGTGAAGTGGCATTTTCTCCCCCCTTGCACCTCCCCCTTTTCGGAAAATAATCCTCTATTTTTCTCATCCCTGTTTTTCCTTGTTTTGCTACCTGCAAAACACGACACGTGGACAACTTTAAGATCAACGCACCGGATGTAATAATCCTCACCCAACCTTGACCGTTGGATCCTCTGTTGTCCACGTGTCGTGTTCTGCAGGTAACAAAACAAGGAAAAACAAGGATGAGAAAAACAGAGGATTTTGTTCCCCTTTTCCGCTCTCTTGTTTGCCCCTCTTTTAGTCCTTTCCCTTCTGGGCTAATTTTCTTGGATTAGGGACTTTGCCCTTGGTTAGCCTGTATGGCTCTATCTATTGATTCTATTGTATCTGTTTTTGTCTTTCCATTAACCCTAAATAAAATAGTCTTAGTCTTTTATCCTAAAAGCCCATTTAACTAGTTCTCTCTCTCTCTCTCTCTCTCTCTCTCTCTCTCTCTCTCTCTCTCTCTCTCTCTCTCTCTCATATTTCTAGTATGATATATCTCAGCTATGTGAGCTGTAGTGGAGTTGATTTCCCTTACAATAACACAGTAACAAGTTTTTGATATGCAGGCTGGAGGAGAGAGGTACATAGTACCAACAGGGAGAAGGGATGGCTTCATCTCTCTATCAGACAATGTTGATATCCCACCCCCTGAAATATCAGTAACTGATGCCATAGCATTTTTTGCCCAAAAAGGACTCAACACTCTTGACATGGTTCATCTCTTTGGTACTTAAAATTCTTCTCATCAATCTTATCCTATCTACATTCATCTCTTATTTATATGAAGCTAATCTAATATTAAATTATTGTTTAAATATTGTTATTAGGTGCTCACACTGTGGGTGTCACACACTGCTCATTCATTCTAGATCGTCTCTTCGATTTGCAAGGTCAAAGAGGTGGCAAACCTGATCCAACCATGGATCCCCGCCTATCCGCCGTATTGAAGAGGCGGTGCCCCTTGAAGGCGTCCGTCGACAGCCCAGTTAACCTGGATCAGAACCTCCGGAGTGCAAACATTGTTGACAACTCTTTCTACAAGGAGATTTTAATCAAAAGAGGAATTCTCCAAATTGATCAAGAACTAGCTCTTGATCGTAGAACTAGGCCAATTGTCGTGGGACTAGCCAATGGAACTACCTTCCCTGCACAATTTGGTTCAGCTATGATCAAGATGGGATCCATAGGAGTCCTTACAGGAAGGCAAGGAGAGATTAGGAAATCATGTCGGGCTGTTAATCCTCATTCCCATAGGGTTAAAAGTACACACAGAACCACTACTATTAATTAATCAATGATTGAAGAAGGAGAAGCTTGTAATCTCACCAGCAGGTTATTGTTGGTTTTGGTGTTACAATTGGAGTGTATTTTCACAATTCCGATTTTGTTTGGCAGTATATAAAACACAAATAATTTTTCCAACCCTGTCCTATGCAAGTATGTAGGTGTGAATGTGTGTTGGAGGAGTAGGTGGCCATTGGCCCTACTAGTACCCAGTAGGCTGGCCGTGCTCAGTCGAATAGGTATAGCCAAAAAAATAAAGGGATTTCTAATTGTAAGGCTAAAGATTTGAAAGGCATAATGTTTGAGATTTAAAATGTAACCGCAAGCGTACGGATCAGTGTAGCTACGGGTCGAACACAGGGAGAGCAGCCACTTTATTTTTTATTTCTTTTAATAATGCGAAAGTGAACTGATTAATGGTTGTGATCTAATTCTAATTACCGTCCTAAAAATAACGTCCTAACCATTCGTCATCTAAGAATTTAAAGACGCAAGCCACGCAATTAAAAATAAATAAATAACTGAAAATAAACAACCCACGCAAATAAAAA
>NW_024870054.1:210243-226064 GCF_013358625.1 Macadamia integrifolia
AAAAAAAAAGTGGAAAGTGTTCTCTGTTGGAGAGTGTGGCCTACAATAGTGCTTCCTGTGTCGATCTGTGCCCTCCTCCAATAAAGGAGATATCATTTAACATGAATGAAAAAGATAGACACATGGGAGTGCTGGTATAGGCCACATTCCCAGACATAAAATATTTCCCCTTAAAAAAAGGACCTAATTTTATGCAAGGTCATGCCTCTCAATCGTTGGATAAAGGGGTGAGGTCTAATTAAATATTCTCCTCTCTCCCTGATCCATCAGTTGAAGGCACAATTCTCTTTGCCCTGAGAAGCATTGTGTAGGCTTCAAGTGGAAGGATTAAGATCCCTCCCCTACCAAACAAAATTTAGCTATTGCCCAAGTCAAAGAAATGGAATCTAAGAGAGTGTTTGGAGAACACTAAAACCTAAGAGAGCATATTTGTAAACCCAAGGGGAAAATGAAAGATTCCATTTCTTTGACTGGAACTCGTGTATTAGCCAAATTTTTCCGACCCCCAACCCCAACACACACCTTTCGGCTTTAACCCCCACATATATATGTTTAAAGAGCATAATGGACTTCGCCTGGCCTATTAAAAATATCAAAGAGAGATGTCTCATTCTCCCACCATTCGATGACTATGCAGTTCAAACCTCAAACTCAAGCAGTCCCAAAAGAAAATTAAGGCTATATACATTACAGTGAAGCTTCAATGAACTGTGTTATGGTGACCTGCAATTAGGGTTCTACAATGGAGAATGTGGATTTACTTATAGTGGGACAAGTCCTCGCTGCCCAGTTCTCCAGGGACCCGGCCATTGTAGCTGCTTTTCTCTGGTTGCAGTTCCATGATTGCTTTGTTAGTGTAAGCACATCTATTGAGTTCAACCTAACTGTACATTTCGATAGAACAATCACCCAATAGCCTAGCTAATTGGATGAGGGTGGTAAGCAAGGTTTGTGTGCTTAGTATGGATTTTTTACCGAGAAGACTGCACCTCCAAACCTTAATGTTAGAGCTAGGATTCGACATCATCAATCAAGCAAAGGCCGATGTGGAGAGAACTTGCCCCGATGTAGTTTCTTGTGCTGATATGATCGCCAGGGCTGCACCAGATGCTCTTTTCTTGGTACAAATAAACTCTTGTTAAGCTCTTAAGCCTCGATAAACCATATACAAATAAACGATGTAGTACTCTTTAAACAATTGATTACAGATTGGATTGCACACATAATGCAGGCTGGAGGAAGAAGGTAAAATGTGCAAACATGGAGAAGGGATGGCATAGTCTCACTACAAGTGAAGCCAATGAAACATTTGATAAGAAAGGACTTAGCCCTACAAGACATGCATGGTTCTTCTCCTAGGTACCTACTCACTACTTGATCTCCATCTTTCCATATCCTTGACAATTTGCACTATATCCATCAATCACCATTATTTTTCATTATAGGTGCTCACACTGTGGGTGTCATACACACTGTTCAAAAGAGCAACCCAATGCATAAGGCTCCTGCTCTTGGAAGGGCAAGTGTACACAGCCTTACCCCTGCTTCGCAGTAGAGACTATTTCCAAGTTTTGAACCTATGACCAATTTGTTGCGATAATGCAACTTAACCTCCAAAATCATCTCTTCAATTTCAAGAATACAGGAAAGCCTGATCCAACCATGGATCCATTGCTAGCTTGTTACAGGCAGCAGTTGATGATAGGAAGGGGAATTCTGGAAATAGATCAAGAGTTAGTATTAAATCCTCAGACTAGGGACACAGTGATGTCTCTGGCTAGCTATGGTGAAGGTGGGAGCTGTGATCGAAAGGGAGGGAGATTAATTAATTCTGTTATTTCATTTGTTCCTGAAAAAGCAAAAAATGGAGATGCGGGGTATCGATCCCCGTACCTCTCGCATGCTAAGCGAGCGCTCTACCATCTGAGCTACATCCCCATACATTCTACTTTGTTTTATTTATTAGATATATTTGCAATTTATTGTCATTGCATTCTAAAGAGAAGCGTTTTGTTTACATGGCTTATTATGATAAACTTGTCATAGCAACCAACTATTATGAGCCATGTGGCAACTGTAACCATTGGATAGATATAAGTCTAGGTTTGGATTTGTTATATACAAATTTCAAAAACTAATACAAAGAGTCGATAAACAACAGGTGATCATACTTAACCCTACATCAACCCAGACAATAACACTCCCTTTTTTCAATCAAAAAGTGTTAATCTGCACAAGGATCACTGATAACACCAAAAACATTTCTGGTTGGACTGTTTCATTTATAACTGAGGGAAAGTGTATCTTACTTTATGCTAATTATATGATGACAGGCTAGTATCTTGAGGCAACAACCAAGAGTCTACTATACTTGATGAATCAAGCTAGGAAAAGAAGATGGGAGATAGACGAAATCTGGAGAGATGCAAGGAAGTTGGAACATCTCATGTCAGCTGATAGCACAAACTTATGGCCATGGAGCGCAACACCCTTTTTTTTTGAAATTGCAGATTTTTTGTTTAAACCAACGTTTTATTACAAAAGTAACAATGACCTAATTTCTCGATCAAAGCCTTAGCCCACAGGGCTATGAACTTAAAAACTCTAATTAGAGATCCTAATATCCTAATGAACACTTATATTAGTAATTAATAAATTTTCTTTCCTTCTAATAAAAAAGAAATACAAAAACTCGAAGACCGTTCTTGAGTCAGCATGCATTCTTTTATTTTTCATCCATCCCTACACCTCCCTGTTAGCCCTAGATATATTTTCCACTTGACTGATTCCCTTCTTTTTTTTTTTTTTTTTTTTGATGATGATGATACTTAACTTTTTGATAAAGGACCGACCTTACACTATGTTTGGTTGCAAGGGAAATTAAAAGGAGAGAGTAATGAAATGTAAAGTCTAAAATAAATTTAAAAAAAATAAATTTGTAATTATTACAAGTTTACAACTCATGATTATTTAACTAATGCCAAATCATTCGATATTTATTATAAAAATTCAGTTTAATTTGCATGTAAATCTCTTTGATTTAAAAAGTAAAATCAAAATTACATTACAAAGCATCATCACTGAATATGATAAGAAATTTAATTAGCTCATGGAGGAAGGTTCTTCTACACCCATGTACAACTTTGGGTGTCGAATAAGCGGTATGTAGGACCTTTAAAAGAGCAGTTCTATAGTGTTTTGGTAGAGGGATAGGATACCCATGTTAAATTTAGGCTTCAAGCTGGCCTCATGGAAAACTTTTAACCCTTAGTTTATACAATCATGTTAAATAAAAATTATCAAAATTTCTCCTTTAATTTTAAAAAATTTCACTTTCTTTCCCTTTAATTTACCATCGAACAAAACCTTAGGATCTACTTGTCCTAAAAATTTAACCCCATCGATCCATCTACCACACCAAATATTTGGGCTGTTCATGAAACCTAAGCCAAGATTTAAAAAAAAAAAAAAAAAAAAAAAAAAAGACATGAATGTCCATTTAATAACAAATGTACTTCAATGTGTCACATTGGAAGGGTGATGAAGCAATTTTTTTTTAAATGTCAGCACAAATTACCATTATTAAAGAAAAACATCTGTCCCTAGCCACCCATTTCCTAAAGCTTCCCGCCGTTCCTCCCATTCCTTCCCCCCCTCTTTAAGCAGACATTGGAAGGGTGACGGCTGATCTGTCCATGGTCCTTCAGTTTTTGTGTTGTTCTCATTCAATTATTCCTATTTCCATCAGCTGGTCTACATATCTACTTGCTCACCTTCGTTTTTTCATTATCTGATTTTGCTGATTCTGTTGATAATTTCTTCTAATCTGGGTAACCAAATGAACAGCTCCATTTAACGGATTCATTGATTCAAGAACTAGTTTAAAAACTGTGAATTAATTTAAAAACCGTCTTATGAATTATGATCGTTTGCTCACAAAACGAGATTTTTTTTTTTTTTTTTTTTTTTTTTAAAGAGTAAAATGATGGGAATGAGATGTCATATAAAGGAACATAACAGGGCCAAACGTCGTGCGATTAATATTATCAAAAAATGAGATTACACCTTATTACGTTTAAATTTAGGGGTGGTACATGAAATTTTTCCCATTTTAATCTATTTGCATAAAACCTGACCTACCATACTTGGCAGGGTTAGCAATGGGCAGAGTCACATCTCAATGCATATGAAATAAGCTTGCATTCAATTAACCATATATCTAAGCGTTACTACAACTCCCAGATAACTGAACTGGCATGTGTATGGAGAACTAGGAGCAAAGTCTTCCGAAAATCTGGTAAATTGTGATCACCCACCCAGAATGATCCACCATAAGGAGAATGGCATTTCAATAATGGAACTTAACACATTGGGAAGTATTAGATTACAAGCAACAAAGGTTCCACATGAGTGCTACACTACTCGGAAGGTAAAACACTAGCTGAAATCAAATAAAACTATTAATGCTTGCAGAGTTAAGAAAGCTAAGATAGAAGATAAACATAGTAGGTAAAAACTCTTCTCAATTCAATAGTCTGCAAATACCTATCCTCATTAGGAGAGAACTGCCATGCTTCCGTGAATCCCTCGAAAAACTCTCGATTCTACTCAACTACAGCCAGCAGTTCACCTGCTCGACAAAAGCAATGCCTTGAATCCGTTCCCAAATCCACCTGTGTGTCAGGGATGTAAATAACACCCCAGTTAGAAAGCAAGACAAGAAAATGTGAAACTATGGTGTCCAAAACATAATCACAAAGGCATTTCTGGTTCAGTATCAAATTTGTTTACCACTGATTATGGACATTGTACTTGGGACGGTTGAAACTCACCTAACTAAACATATTGGTAGCTCATTAATAAAAACACATCCAGATCTAGTGTTATCTTCCTAGAGATCCATATAGGATCCAAGAAACTGGGTTGTGCACAAAAGGAATTCTTTGGACTAAGATTTAACTCTAGCGACACCGTAGGTTCATTAAACAGGAGGACCAAATAGAGACAAGTATCTGACACAAGTTGTATTTCATATGGCATAGGCATGCAACTAGCCGACTCCAAGGGAAGTGAGTCTTCTATTTCTTGGGTCTCTCATCCCCTGTGCTCAGTAATCACATAGAACTCGAAATACAAGGATGAGGGGTAGAACCCTTTTGCAGTATAACACTACTCACCTCATATGCATTAATGTCTGATAGAAGAACCTGCCAAAAATGAAGAATCGTCTTTAGATCAAACAAACACCACAAAAACAAAATATATAAGCTTAAAAGAAAAAGAAGGGCCAGGTGTGTGGTTTGGGGGGAAGGGGGGGGAACAAATTCCCTGAATATCACAAGATGCTCCATTGCTTTGTTCAAGAATACTACTAATTTTCTCTCATTACTCAACCGCCTAAACTAGACCTGCTTTGATATATGTCCTCAAGCAAACAACCATGACAAAATCCCTCTCATGCTTGATTGTTTGATTATTACCTTTTTCCCAGCCTCCACATTGCTCACTTCAGTACCAACAGATAAAACCTGTTACAAAGAAGGATGTTAATTTTGCTGTTTCTATTTTATTGTTGAGTTTTTTTTTTTTTTTTGTGTGGGGGGGGTGGGTTTGGGGTTGATGTGGTCATGTGGTTGTTTTGTCTCACCTCACCCATTAGATAGCGCTCAAACTTGACGGCTGATTTAGGCAACAACACTCCACCAGCTGATTTCTGTACAGTATTTGACACCAATAACATAAGATTTTATAGGGATAAGAAGGAAAAAGGATTACTACTCAATTAAAGAGAATCCATTCCAATTTGTAAAACTTAATTTTTCCACTAATTAGTACTAGAAATTTTCATTGGGAAGTTCAAAATGTAGTGAATGCATCCAAAAACATGAAGAAAATAAGTAGGGGTGCAACCGAATTTGGTCTCAACTTTGAACCAAATCAGCCCAGCCTAGGCTTGGCTGTGCTCAGGCTCAATTTAGTTCAAAACTAATAAACCAGGCTTTTTTCGGGTCAAAACCTGACCCATTCCTTCTTTTTTTTACTTTTCCTCCGCTCAAAAAGGAGAAAAATAAGATCACAGGATTAATTACAAAAACCCCATTATAATAGGCTTCTCACATTCACATTGCCATCAGCAAGTTAACCAACCACAGGAAAACACAAATTACTCAAAACATAATCAGGGTTTCCCAAAAAGCAACCCACATGACCTCATTTCCCACAAGATCAGGATGGTGATCCATTAGAGAAAAATATTTTGCTGCCTTCTTAGCTAGGAGATCAGTAACCATATCAGCCTGGTAAATGGTAATAATTGTGAAAAATCTTCAAAGTGATGGATCTAGTGTAAGGCTCGATTGTGAGAAATCTTTCAGGCCTAACTAGGTGTATCCCCGAGAAATAAGATACACATAAAAGAAGGTGCATTCCCAAAAGAACTTGTTAGGATCCTTTGTATCTCTCAACCATGCCTTGCATCGGGCTTCATATAGGGAGGGCGGATGTGGCCAACCCAAATCATTGCATGTATAAAATTTTAGGACTCCAAAATGTCAAATGGCCCACCTGCTACAATGAACCTTACAGAACTGGTCCCTTTTTCAACAAAATTTCCAGCCTTTACCATAAGCCATACAGAACTTCATTTGCAGTGAAACTTGACACGCAATTTGGGGCAACTTTAAACACATTTTTATCTGGCTTTTTTTCTTCTTTTTCCTCGATCTTTAAACCACTAAGCAAAAAAAGGGTGTGCCCTTCTTACTAAAGCTGATCATCACCAAGAAGGCAATGACTGTAGAACTAGTCTGAAAGCAGTAACCAATACCTCAGTCTTAAGCTGCCAACCAGACGGTAATCCAAGTTTTGGTTTAATATTCTGATCCTCAGGAAGGAATTGAACAGAAGTAAGTTCGAAACAGAAGTTCGCCAATTCCTTTCCAGTAAGAAGTCTCAAATGACAGCATGAAAAGAGATTATTTCCAAAGCAAGTACCCTCTCAATAAGGAACTGCATTACAACAGAGATTCGATTATTTACCGTGAATCTCAGGCGCCACTGAGAGGGGGGTGTGAATCAGTGGTTCTAACAAATGTCTTGTAGTCTTGAATTAACAAGACAATAACGAAACTCACTTTCTAAAGTTTAGATTAGCCAGGGATCCCGTAATTACTAATCACACAAATAGCGAAATGTCTGCCTTACACCACAACGTGGCTGGGTCTACTAGACAAGGTTCACGGTATCAGGTTTCGACCCTTGGGGAGACCGAAATTTCGGTCGAAACCTAGGAAATTTCGAGAAAACTAGGAAATTGGTGGAAACTTAGGTTTCAACCCCCAAACAATGTTTTTTCTGCCTATTTTTTGTGTACATCATATTTTAGACATTTCCAACACATTCACATCATTAGTTTCATAAAAAGAACACATAAAGTCATACTTGTGTGGTGAACCAAAGGTTCAGTAATCATTACGCTGAGTTGTTGACTGAGATATGTCGTAGGTAAATGCATTTTAAAAAACAGGGGAAAAAAATGGTCACCGTGAATGCGTAGATCGGGTCTCCTCAGTAACATATAAAAAATTTACATAATTCTACTATATTACAAGTATATCCTATAAAAAAAGGATTTTTGGGGAAGTTGGAACTTACCTTTTTGGTCCAAGCTATCTTTCTTATATAGATGAAGCAAGAACACCCTTAGATTCAATTTTTTTAGGCAAAGAATGGACATCTCCACTGTTTTCCCAAGTTTCCCACTCCTAGGAGAAAAAACTAAGAGAGGGTCAAATTCTGCTAAAGAATGCTTGGGTTCCTTTTCAAACTAACTTATATAGGACCTAGTTCGACCCGAACCAGTTGGTTTGGTTGAAATTTCCTATGTTTCAATCGAATTTCATCAAAACATGTCGAAACATGGTCGAAACCTGTGACTTTTAAAAGTCACAGGACATATCATTTCAACCCTTGGGATACGGTTCGTAGGTTTCGACCGAGTTCTTGAACCATGCGACTAGACAATGTCCCACCATTCTGCACAACACACTTCAAATATATGTTCAAAATAAATACGAGACAATAACACCAAAATCTACGTGGTCCGGCCAAAGTGCCTACATCCAAAGAGGAATACCCGTAAAGGTTTCGTATTTCCTCAATACGCTATTCAAGTTTCAATTGCTACAACGACTCAGGAACACCAATACCTGCTTCAGTTCGTGCTACAACATGAACGAGAGCAGCAAACCCAATATTCAAATCCCACCCATTCAAATCAACTTAGGTTTCTCAACAGGAAATGACAACCTAGAATAAAAAAATATGGATTTGAAATTGTGTATTACCTCCCTGAGTGATACCGCAATCACTTTGCTATTTAGTCTAACACAATGTGCACGCACTCCAATGCTCAAACCAGCTTCATAACTAGAGCCTACATAGTTTTTTGTACACACCGCTCTCTGAAAGCAAAAAACTTCAAGTTTTCTCTGCACAGGGGAGTAGTGCTCGTTCTCTGGAGTGCGTAACAAAAAACGGCTCGTAAATCGGAGTTTGGATGACCAAGATATGGCCTTCCAAGGTTAAACAGTTCGAATAGGCAAGTTAATGTAGGATTAGATTTAACAAACCAAACTAGACCCAAACTGCTGGAAAATTTAAACCAAAGAACAACCAAATAACCCCCACAACAGTCCACAGCAGATTGGTATTAAACTGATATAACAGAGTATAATTCTGACAGATGAAAATCAACAGTTCAGGAATAATGTAATGAACACAGCCAAGGACTACTGTCGCAAACCACCAAATTAAGAGGCCAAACACTAGGTTATATGGTCAACAAATTTCAGCAAAAACAAAATCGAAACCAGAATTCAAATCTGGGCAGAATCCATTATCGGCCAGAACTGCAGATTACTCCACATGAGCTGAACCAGTGGTCTGATCAGCTTCAAAATTGGATCGAGTCCTCTTCTGAATGGTTCTAACAATCGACCAAAATCACAAGGCCATCGGGTGTCCAGAACTCCAAAACAGAATAGGCCGACCGAAGAGAAAAACAGAGACTCAGAACCCAGAAAAATTCCGCAGAAAGTTCAGTTCACTTACCTGTTCTGCTGGAGAAGATAACCCAATAAATAAAACCAAAAGTAATAGTAATCCACCCGGACTTCTCGCCACAGAGTGTCGACTGGATCAAACGCCAATCCCTTGTTCTGTGATCAGACACACAAAGAAACCATAGAAGCTAGCGGCAACAGCAACAAATAACTTTTCATAAAACATCAATCGTGGGCATGAGAGAGCCATTTCCTTTATTTATAATGATGGTGGTGGTTTACAAATAATAATAGCAACTCAAAAGTTGCTAAATCTGAGTTACTAAAAAACTACTTACATGTAGTTACTAAATTGAAATTGTAAACTAATGAAAAAGGAAACTAGATATAGACTGAAATTAGAAACTGCTTAAGACAGGAATTGTAAACTAATTATAGGACTAAAATTAGAAACTAAATAAGATCTAATATCCCCCATCACTAGCCCAAACTGAGGACTATTATAAGCCGCCAGATCTGGTCGACCCAGTCAGCCACTTGGGTCTACTCTTTTGGTCCTTCTTGTGTAAACCCTTGGTGCCTTCAGTACTGCATCACCTCTCCTCAACTTGAAAACATTCGTCTCCGACGAATGGACAAGGGACATGTAGCGTTCATATAAGTCGAAATCAAGCCTCTTGAAGTCATTAGCATGAATCCAAGTACAATCACTACGGGAACAACCCTTCCACTTGACAAGAAAAGTGTGATAACCAATGCCACGGCGGGATGTCTTGTAATTATCATCCAAAACGTCTTCAATAACTTCAGAAGTAGGTGGCTTCAGTTGGGGCAGCTTCAACATTTGTTCTGTGTCTCCATCATCCGAATGGTGCCCAACATAAAGGTGAAGATCAGCCACATTAAACACGTTGCTTATGGTCATATCATCAGACAACTCAAGTACATAAGCATTAGGTCCTATACGTTTCAGCACCTTATAGGGACCCATCTTCCGTGCATGTAGCTTGGTATTGACACCCGTCTGAAATTGTTTAGAATTTACTTGAATCATCACCATGTCCCCAGGTTTGAACTCCACATAACGCCAATGACGATCAGCAGAAGCCTTATACACCTCATTGTTCAAGGCAATATGTCGTCGGACGTTGGCATGCACCTCAATAATATGATATAAAAACTCATCAGCCTCAATACTAACTCGAGCTTGGGGTGGGAGTGACATAAGATCAATAGGTCGCTTAGGCTGAACTCCAAGCAAAATCTCAAAAAGAGTACGACCCATTGTCTTATTCACTGAGTTGTCGAAGGCAAATTCTGCAATATCAATAATGAAAGGCCATGTCTTCTCACAATCTCGAACTAAACATCTCAACAAGTTTCCCAAGCTATGATTCACCACCTCTGTCTGTCCGTCTGTCCGTCTATGGATGAAATACAGTTGAAAAATTCAGTTTTGTATTTTTCTTCAACCACAATGTCTTCCAAAAATAACTCATGAACTTAACATCACGGTCAGACACAATACTAGTTGGCAGTCCATGTAGTCGCACTACTTCCTTGAAGAAGAGCTTTGCAATCTGATAAGCATCAAAAGTCTTGCGACAAGGTATAAAATAAGCCATCTTAGAAAAACGATCCACAACCACCATAATGGAATCATATCATTCTCTAATAGGGGATAGTCCAAGAACAAAATCCGTGCTAACATAAAACCACGGTGCATGAGGAACAGGTAGTGAAGAGTATAAACCTGTGTTCTGTTTTCCCCATTTTGCCAACTGACATACACGGCATTTCTCGATCACATGATCGACATCCTTTGCAATGCATGGCCAATAATATCGATCCGTCACCTGTGCAAGGGTCTTATCCTTTCCAAAATGTCCTCCCAATCCTCCTCCATGTAACTCCCGTATAATGTGATGACGTAGGGAAGAGATTGGAATACAAAGCCGTGTGCCAAAGAGGTAGTGTCTCCAATAGCGTGAGCACTTGAACGACTGCATACAACTCCAGGTCATATGTCAAATAGCGCTTCTTGGCCTCATTCAGTTTCTCGCTATAGAAAGTGATGGGGTGTCCTCCTTGCATTAACACTCCCCCTAGCCCAACATGTGAAGCATCTGTAGCTACCTCGAATACTCTGTCAAAGTTTGGTACGCGTAGAATGGGTGCCTCTGTCATCTTTCTCTTCACAAGAGCGAAGGCTTTGATCGTTAAAGCTGTTCATTCAAACTTCCCCTTACTTTCCTTCACACATTCAGTGATGGGTGCCATAACTGTACTGAAATTCCAAATAAATCTCCTGTAAAAGGAAGCCAAACCATGGAAGCTACGGACTTCTATTAGTGTCTTAGGTATAGGCCAATCAGTGATGCTCTTGATCTTCTCCGAATCAACTTCAACCCCTTTTGATGACACTATAAATCCAAGGAATACAACCTTAGGCAGCATAAAGGAACACTTCTTGAGATTGATGTATAACTTCTCAGCACAGTACTCTCAAGACTTGCCTCAAGTGATCCATATACCCTTCTTGGTCCTTACTATATATCAAAATATCATCAAAGCAAACAACCAAAAAGAGACCAATGAAAGGACGAAGTACCTGTGTCATAACTCGCATGAAGGTGCTAGGTGCATTAGTCAGACCGAAAGGCATGACTTTCCACTCATATAAGCCATCATTGGTCTTGAAGGCGGTCTTCCACTCATCTCCAGAACGGATGCAAAACTGATGATAGCCACTCCTCAAATCTAATCTGGAAAAGACCTTTGCCTCGTACAATATATCTCTAACATATCATCTAGTCGTGGTATAAGGAACCTATACTTGACTGTTATCTTGTTGATAGCACGGCTGTCCACACAGATACGCCAAGAACCATCCTTCTTCGACGTGAGTAAATCTGGTACCGCACAAGGACTTAAACTCTCCTCAATGAAGCCCTTCTGTAATAACCCATCCACTTGTCATTTTAACTCGACATGTTCAATAGGGCTAAGTCTGTAAGCGGGAAGGTTGAGTAAAACCAAACCAGGTACCAAATCAATAGCATGTTGTATGTCTCGCATGGGAGGTAGCTCATCTAGGAGATCATCAGGGACAAAGTCAGAAAAATTAGAGAGGAGCTCTCTGATAGGTGCACTATGCGTTACCTCAGGTTGGGGAGTGACTTCCCGAGTAACAAGAGCCATAACCATTCCAGTCTCATGACTTGTGAGTAAGAATTGCTTACAGGGAATAGCTAGCAACTCCTTTGTGGGCATAGCTACTATCTTTTTCTCAATGTCAATGTCCTTCTGATTTGATCTTAGGGATCTCCGTTGCCGTATTTCAGCCGGCACATTTACCGGATAGTAAATTGTAGGAACACCCTTCCACATGAAGGTACACAGATTTTTCTTCCCTCCAACCATGGCATCATTGTCATACATCTAGAGACGACCAAGCTATACATATATGAGTTTTATTAGAATCACATCACACCAAACTTTCTCTTCATACCGGTAAAGTTTCAGAGGAACTGGGCACCTCTTGTTCACCCCCAAGGTAGTGCCATTCATCAGGGATACCTTATAAAGTTGAGGATGTGGGTCAGATTTCAAGGTTGCTTTCTTCACAAAGGCTTCACAGACAACGTTGACACAACTGCCACTATCAATGATAATCTAACAAGTATGCTCTCCTGACTTCATACGGCTATAGAATATGCAGTTACGTCGCCAATCCTCTCCTTTGGTTTTAACCACCAAAATGCGAGTAACAATATGAATTCCATGAGTGCCATCCTTATTAGGGTCTTCCATGTCATAGTCATATCCACCATCATCATCATCATCATCATCATCATCTAAAGGGTAAGGGTAAAGAGCTGACTCATCTTCCTCATTGAAGTCTTCAACCTCAGCTACTGCATTAACCCTCTGCTTATGTGGGCAAGACTTAACAAAGTGTCCTACCTCTTGGCAATGGAAACATTGTACCTTATTGTACCTTATTACTACCTGTCATGGGTGCCTTTCCTTTGTGATCAACCCATGGAGGAAAAGTAGACTTTGAGGGTGTTGAGCTACTAAGTTTAGTGGCTGAAAATTTTTTCTTGACCTCCCTAGCTTGAAAACCAAACCTTCTACCTGATTGTGCTATAAGCTCCTCTGCTCGTAGGGCCTTCTAGAAGCAATCCCCCACTGAGTACATATCAACCACACCAATCCCCCTCTTGATTTCAACTCGCAATCCCAGTCAAAACCGAGATAATAGTTGCCTTTCATTCTCCCTTATGCCTGTGCGAGAATAAAGTGCATCAAACCTGTTCATGTACTCTGCAATGGTCATAGTCCCTTGACGAAAAGAATTCAGCTGGTCTTATATGCAAGCTCAGAAGTTACATGGCAAGTATTTGTCAGATAACTCAAGCTTCATCTCCTACCAAGTGGTAGGCTCTCTACCACAGTCTTCCAACTCTCGTTCATTAGTCCACCACGGTCTTCCAACTCTCGTTCATTTGTCCTTCACCAATCACGAGCAGCCTCAACTAGCTTAGCACGAGTTAATTTCATCTTCCGTTCGCCAGGTAAGTCATAATAGTCAAAATAGTCATCCAAAACCACTACCCAATCATAGAACAGTTGGGGCTCATGTCTCTCATCAAACTCCTTCAAGTCAAGCTTAACCTTCTATGGGTCTCTGGAGTACCTCTGTTGTACAGGACGTTCAGTCTCAAAGTATCCCCTTATGTGTTCTTTAAAAGTAGGTTGCGATACAAGAACCCTCTGTGGTGCCCTCAAATTAGGGACAGGTCTCCTATCAGTCAACCAAACAGTTACATTCAATGGGGCTTCCACTTTGGGTGTTGTATGTGAATCACCGGTAGGTTGTTGTGGTTGGTTCTCCACAGCCAACAACCTTGCATTCAGTTTAGTCTGCAAAGCTTGTTGTTCAGCCTTCAGATAAGTTCTCATATTCTGTAGCAACTCCATAATAGAAGCTAGGGTGGGGGTGTTGTTCTCAGCCATGCTCTGATACTTCTTAATGTAGGACTAGATTCGAAAGCTCAAACTAGACCCAAACTATAGGAAAGTTCAAACCAAAGAACAACCAAATAACCCCCCACAACTATCCACAGCAGATTGGTATTAAACTGATATAACAGAGTATAATTCTGACAGATGAAAATCAACAGTTCAGGAATAATGTAATGAACTAATAGCCAAGGACTACTATTGCAAACCATCAAATTAAGAGGCCAAACACTAGGTAATATAGTCAACAGATTTGAACAAAAACAAAATTGAGACCAGAATTCAAATCT
Source organism: Macadamia integrifolia (assembly GCF_013358625.1). Classification (NCBI taxonomy): domain Eukaryota; kingdom Viridiplantae; phylum Streptophyta; class Magnoliopsida; order Proteales; family Proteaceae; genus Macadamia; species Macadamia integrifolia. The sequence goes on from NW_024870054.1 coordinate 224,624, forward strand.
GGGCAGAATCCATTATCGGCCAGAACTGCAGATTACTCCACATGAGCTGAACCAGTGGTCTGATCAGCTTCAAAATTGGATCGAGTCCTCTTCTGAATGGTTCTAACAATCGACTAAAATCACAAGGTCATCAGATGACCAGAACTCCAAAACATAATAGGCCGACAGAAGAGAAAAATCGAGACTCAAAACCCAGAAAAATTCTGCAGCAAGTTCAATTTACTTTACCTGATCTGCTGAAGAAGATAACCCAATAAAGAAAACCAGAAGTAGTAGTAATCCACCCGGACTTCTCGCCGCAGAGTGTCGACTGGATCAAACACCAGTCCCTTGTTCTGTGATCAGACACAGAGAAACCATAGAAGCTAGTGGCAGCAAGTAACTTTTCATAAAACATCAATCGTGGGCATGAGAGAGCCCTTTCTTTTATTTATAATGATAGGGGTGGTTTACAAATAATAGCAAATCAGAAGTTGCTAAATCTGAGTTACTAAAAAACTACTTACATGTAGTTACTAAAACTGAAATTGTAAACTAAATGTAGTTACTAAAATTTCAATGTAGTTACTAAAACTGAAATTGTATACTAATGAAAAAGGAAACTAGATATAGACTGAAATTAGAAACTGCTTAAGACAGGAATTAGAAACTAATTATAGGACTAAAATTAGAAACTAAATAAGATCTAATATGCCCCATCACTAGCCCACATCATGGGCTATTATAAGCTGCCAGATCTGGTCGACCCAAGTTTTGGTCCTTGTGTAGACCCTTGGTGCCTTCGGTACTGCATCACAAGTGCAGGGGGCAAATCCGTAAATAAATGATCTTCTCGTGACATGGCACATGTAACGAGTCCATATATGCTCCTGATGATGAGCTAACGTCAACGCGCTTTTACAAAAAGGTGTGTCTTGCTTCAAACGATTGAATGGAATATTCTGAAGAATATTCTTCTATCAACCAACCAAATTACCCGAAAGGGTATCTAGCTTATAACTCCATCTTATGCCCAAATTGACCCAAACAAATTGCAAAAATGACCTTTGTGACCTAAGAATAAGAATTTAATTGTTTATGCTAAAAACATGGATAGAGAACATCCCAAAGTCGACCATCCTTCTTCAATCCTCTCTCAATTTGATTCTATTTTGTGCATCTGTACGAGAATCACCATAAATTCTTCGTATGAACTCAGAATGATGCGATTCAACTTGCATTGGAACCATGACTCGATGGTTTTCATTTTTTATGCAGACATCACAACCCAAAACTACCATTAAGCCTTCCAAAACTAGCTTTAAAGTGGACCCCACTGCGTGATCTTATGAAATCACAACTTTTGATGTATAAGGCCTTCATCTGCTGCTTCGTGCCTCTGCCAAATTTTGATGTACAAGGCCTTCATCTTCTTTTTTTTCTTTTTTTTTTCTTTTTTTTT